>NC_045739.1:24217500-24335000 GCF_008692095.1 Etheostoma spectabile | reverse complement strand
GTGTGTGTATGTATGTGTGTGTATATGTGTTTGTGTGTGTGTGTCTGGTGTATATCTGTGTTTGTGTGTGTGTGTGTGTGTGTATGTATTATGGGTTGTTGTGTGTGGTATAATTGTGTGTATGTATGTGGGTGTGTGTGTGCATATATGGGTTTTGTATATGTGTGTGTGTGTTACAGTTGTATGTATATATGTGTTGTGTGTTTTGTGTTTTTGTTGTGTGATTGTGTGTGGTGTAAATGTGTGTATTATATATTGTGTTGTGTGTATAATATGTTGTGGTTTGTATAATGGGTGTTTTGTGCGGATGTTAGTATTGTGTGGGTTAAGACAGTACTGAGTAAATGTACTTAGTTACATTCAGCATATCCAAATACTACCCTGACCTTCAGTGTTTATTAATAATTATATTTATAAAATCATGTCAAAGGAAGTAAGAAATCCCGTGAACCGTGAGTTTATTACTGTATATATTTTTTATACTGTATATATTGTTTATTACTGTATATATTGTTAATTACTGTATATATTGTTTATTACTGTATATATTGTTAATTAAAGTGTATATTGTTTTTTACTGTATTATTGTTTTTTTACCTGTATATATTGTTTATTACTGATATATTGTTAATTACTGTGTAATTGTTTATTACTGGTTATTGTTTATTTCTGTATAATGTTTATTACTGTATTTATTGTTAATTACTGTATATATTGTTTATTACGTTATATTGTTAATTACTGTATATTTGTTTTTTACTGGTATATTGTTAATTACTGTATATATTGTTTATTACTGTATATATTGTTAATTACTGTATATATTGTTTATTCCTGTATATATTGTTAATTACTGTGTATATTGTTTATTACTGTATATATTGTTTATTACTGTATATATTGTTTATTACTGTATATATTGTTTATTACTGTGTATATTGTTTATTACTGTATTTATCGTTTATTTCCAAAACCCTGTTGAGTTGGTCTGTAGAACAATTAAACAATAAAGTACAAATCACAGCACAGCTCCCTGATTGTAAAAAAATAATAATAATTATGTCCTCTCAGACGTAATATGTTGACTGGAATTTATTTTTCAAACCATTTTACATTTAGTGTATACATTTATAAATCTGCACGTTGATTTCATTGCAGCAGCAGAAACACATTTGAATAATAAATGACTTTTGAATAATGTTCTTACATTATCCTTACTTCTTATAATGTGAATAAATTACATACGCTGTCTCTCTTTTGATTATGCTGTTATAGTTTTAGACTGGCGGGGAACTTCCTGTGACACGCTGAGCTCCTCTCCTTTAGCTTTCCATTTGTGTGCTACGTCCTGCAGTGCCCTGCTACGCCCTGCTACGTCCTACTACATCCTGCTACGTCCTGCTACGTCCTGCAGTGCCTTGCTATGTCCTGCTACGTCATGTTACGTCCTGCAGTGCCCTGCTACATCCTGCTACGTCCCGTTACGTCCTGCTACGTCCTGCAGTGCCTTGCTACGTCCTGTAGTGCCCTGCTACGTCCTGTTACGTCCTGCTAAATCCTGCAGTGCCCTGCTACGCCCTGCTACATCCTGCAGTGCCCTGCTACGTCCTGCTACGTCCTGCTACGTCTTGTCACATCCTGCAGTGCCTTGCTATGTCCTGCTACGTCCTGCAGTGCCCTGCTACACCCTGCAGTGCCCTGCTACGTCCATGCTACGTCCTGCAGTGCCGTGCTACGTCCTGCTATACCCTGCTACGCCCTGCTACGTCCTGCAGTGCCCTGCTACACCCTGCAGTGCCCTGCTACGTCATGCTACGTCCTGCAGTGCCGTGCTACGTCCTGCTATACCCTGCAGTGCCCTGCTACGCCCTGCTACGTCCTGCAGTGCCCTGCTACACCCTGCAGTGCCCTGCTACGTCCTGCTCCGTCATGCAGTGCCCTGCTACGTCCTGCAGTGCCCTGCTACACCCTGCAGTGCCCTGCTACGTCCTGCTACGTCCTGCAGTGCCTTGCTATGTCCTGCTACGTCATGTTACGTCCTGCAGTGCCCTGCTACATCCTGCTACGTCCCGTTACGTCCTGCTACGTCCTGCAGTGCCTTGCTACGTCCTGTAGTGCCCTGCTACGTCTGTTACGTCCTGCTAAATCCTGCAGTGCCCTGCTACGCCCTGCTACATCCTGCAGTGCCCTGCTACGTCCTGCTACGTCTGCTACGTCTTGTCACATCTGCAGTGCCTTGCTATGTCCTGCTACGTCCTGCAGTGCCCTGCTACACCCTGCAGTGCCCTGCTACGTCATGCTACGTCCTGCAGTGCCGTGCTACGTCCTGCTATACCCTGCTACGCCCTGCTACGTCCTGCAGTGCCCTGCTACACCCTGCAGTGCCCTGCTACGTCATGCTACGTCCTGCAGTGCCGTGCTACGTCCTGCTATACCCTGCAGTGCCCTGCTACGCCCTGCTACGTCCTGCAGTGCCCTGCTACACCCTGCAGTGCCCTGCTACGTCCTGCTCCGTCATGCAGTGCCCTGCTACGTCCTGCAGTGCCCTGCTACACCCTGCAGTGCCCTGCTACGTCATGCTACGTCCTGCAGTGCCGTGCTACGTCCTGCTATATCCTGCAGTGCCCTGCTACGTCCTGCTCCGTCATGCAGTGCCCTGCTACACCCTGCAGTGCCCTGCTACGTCATGCTACGTCCTGCAGTGCCCTGCTACGTCCTGCTCCGTCATGCAGTGCCCTGCTACGTCCTGCAGTGCCCTGCTACACCCTGCAGTGCCCTGCTACGTCATGCTACGTCCTGCAGTGCCCTGCTACGTCCTGCTCCGTCATGCAGTGCCCTGCTACGTCCTGCAGTGCCCTAGACCTGCTCTATCTGTAAATTACAGTCTTCAAACCAGGTCATTTAAATTCCAAATTAGAAAACAGAACTGCATAACAAGCAAGAAAAAGGATATTTTGAATAAGAATAACACTACGTAACATAACTCCAAATATTTACAGTTTAAACCCACCGTTTGTTTTCTGCTGCAGCCTCACTTTCTTAATTTTAAAAGCCTATGGAAGACATTTCCAGTGATGAACACAGACTTCCTACAGGCTGAACATTGACGTCCTCTAGAGCTGCAAAGATGAATCGATTAGTTGTCAACTGTACAACAAATATTTTTGATAAACGATCAATCAGTTTGGGTAATTATTTATGAAAATTCTCTAATTCAAGTTGCTTGAATGTGATTTTGTAGTTTCTTCTCTCCTCTGTGTAAACTCAGTAAACTGAATATCTTTGAGTTGTGGACAAAACAAGACATTTGAGGACGTCTTCTTGGGCTTTTGAGAAACAGTGATCCACTTTTTTCACCATTTTACTGTATAGACCAAACAACTGATCGATAAAAAATAAAATGATTATAAAATTAATCGACAATTAAAAAATAATTGTTAGTTGCTTCACTAATATCCTCAGTCAGGTCATCCATCTTTGTTACCGTCTGCCTAAACCTCTCAGGTAATACTGGCTGATAGAAACACGTAGTACAGTACACATAGTAGTATCCTAAAAGTGTACCCTAAGTAGTAGTATCCTAAAAGTGTACCCTAAGTAGTAGTATTCTAAAAGTGTAGCAGGTAACTTTGCTGCAAACAAGTGTGTGCGTGCATGTACGGCAGCTCTCAAAGGTCGGGGTCGTCCCCCCTCAGGGTGTTGAACTCTTCGGGTGCAGAGTACTTGTCAGCGCCGTGACCGGCTGACTGGCGGAAGCCCGCCGAAATCTCATCGAAGGTGCGGCCCTTGGTCTCGGGAACCTTGAAGTAGGTGAAGGTGAAGAAGCCCAGCAGCAGGACGATGAAGATGATGAAGACGTACGGGCCGCAGAGTTGCTGGGGAGGCGAAACATTTCTTGTGAATAAGGGGAACAAGCTAAAGTATGTTTACTGTCAACAGTTCAGAAGGTTGATGGAAGTTTTGGACCGAATATACATGTACAATCATAGACTATAAAAAAAATAATGGAAGAAGTTTCCTAGTCTGAGAAGTGAAGCTGGAGCTTCTTAAAGCTGCATTCTCTCTAACGTCCAGCAGGGGGAGACTCCTTAAAGCTGCATTCTCTCTAACGTCCAGCAGGGGGAGACTCCTTAAAGCTGCATTCTCTCTAACGTCCAGCAGGGGGAGACTCCTTAAAGCTGCATTCTCTCTAACGTCCTGCAGGGGGAGACTCCTTAAAGCTGCATTCTCTCTAACGTCCAGCAGGGGGAGACTCCTTAAAGCTGCATTCTCTCTAACGTCCAGCAGGGGGAGACTCCTTAAAGCTGCATTCTCTCTAACGTCCAGCAGGGGGAGACTCCTTAAAGCTGCATTCTCTCTAACGTCCAGCAGGGGGAGACTCCTTAAAGCTGCATTCTCTCTAACGTCCAGCAAGGGGAGACTCCTTAAAGCTGCATTCTCTCTAACGTCCAGCAGGGGGAGACTCCTTAAAGCTGCATTCTCTCTAACGTCCAGCAGGGGGAGACTCCATTGGCTCCAAAAACAAGTCTGTCTCTATAGAAGTCTATGAGACAATGAGCCCATTTCTCATTTGATTTGTTACCTTAGTAAATTTTTTCATAAGTTTATGATCTCAATCGCAAGTTCCAGGGCTTCTCAACACAGCATGATGTTCATTTAGTAAACAAGGGTCCCATTTATTTTAAAAGACGATAAAGCAGGGGATGCTTCAGGAACTGTCAGTCAGGACAGAGGCTTAGCGATGCTAACCATGCTAACACTGTGGACATTAAAATTAAATAAAGTGCCTCAGCTTGTTTTTGGGTGTTGTCCGTGTTTTCATCTTAAACTTTGAGCAGCTCTGTGATTTTACTTAAGAAAAATTGGAACATTTCATCACCTACAAACATCTTGTTCAGCGTTATGGCAACCTAGCTAGCTAGCTACCGCTAGCATTAGCTGGTCACTTAAAGAAAAGTTTGTTGATTTTCTGTAGCGCCAGTACCCGGTAACTCCCCGCATGATGACTTGCTTCAGAAGGTTTGAAAATCAACTTTCCCCCTATTAGCTTTTAGCTTAGCACAACACCATTGCAACAGTAAACAACTCTCTCCAGCTCCACCCTCTTATTAAAAACATCACATCCGCTAGCAAAACAACAAGTTGACGACGTCCAAATTGCCAAACCGGAGGCTTCAAAGCGGCGACAAACTAATGTGTGAAGTCCCGGATGCTTCTCCCACTATTTTAACAGTCTATAAGTCATTTTAACTTCAAGATGTCTTACCTCGACATACGGGAAGCCAATCCCCACTAAGAAGTTGGCCGACCAGTTGGACAACCCAGCAACTGCGATGGCGGACGGCCGGGGCCCCTGGCTGAAGAGCTCCGCCACGATGAACCAGGGGATGGGGCCGGGGCCAATTTCAAAAAAGGCCACGAAACTGAAGATGGCCGCGATGCTGACGTAGGACATCCAACTGAGCTGGTCCTGAGAAACACAGCACACCCCTGAAGCTTTCAGCCACTGCATTTAACCCTTGTGTTGTCCTCGGGTCAAATTGACCCGTTTCTAAGTGTTACTATATCAGAAATATGTTTAATTTGGTGTTTTATTTTATCTTCTATAATTCATAATTTCTGCCTTTTTAACTAAAAACTTATGTATAATTTGATCTGACCATGACTTCCAAGAATAAGTGTAAAACCTATTATTATTATTTTTTTTTAAAGCGTCAATAGCATGGAAAAAGTGACAAATGAATCAGAAAAGCACCAATAAAAATTATTTTTCAATTTTGACCTGGAAGGATAAGTTCATAACAAACGTCCATTCATAACGGGAAGACAACACAAGGGTTAAAAACCCCTTCATGGATTTAGGACTGTCGGAGATAATGTCAAACACTTACCAACAACGCCATGGCAACAGTTAGGAAAACTGCCGAAACCGCCATTCCCATCAAACCGACGAGGTGGAGGGGTCTCCTGCCGACTCGCTCAACCACAAACAGCTGCACAGACGGAGAGAAAGTAGCGTATATAGAGAGGTGAAGGCCGAGGGAACTAGGGAGAGACTAGTGATGATTTGAGCCATGAGTTACACATGTGATGTTCGTCAATTTCAAAGATAATTTTGGAAGTGAGAAGAAAGTCTCATTTAGAAACTGTTGAAGTGTGAGACGTCATTAGCAAGGCTACAGACTTCAAAGTCTCTGAGTGACGTCACGCAGCTGAAAGGACATATACGACGTATACGTCCGTAAAAAGAGGAATTAAAAAAAGAGGAATAAAAAAAATCATGTTTTGGAAATTTATCTTAATGCCTTAACTAAAAAAAATAGGTAAAATCCAACCTTTAAGGACACTTACTAAAAATAAAAATCTGCTTCTATGGGAATTTAACATAGGGGGGTGTTTACTTATGCCCCTGTATTTTAACATAGGGGGGTGTATACTTATGCCCCTGTATTTTAACATAGGGGGGTGTATACTTATGCCCCTGTATTTTAACATAGGGGGGTGTATACTTATGCCCCTGTATTTTAACATAGGGGGGTGGATACTTATGCCCCTGTATTTTAACATAGGGGGGTGTACTGAAAATAACCAGCTCCTCAACACCACCAAAACCAAGGAGCTCATCGTGGACTTCAGAAAGGAGCCAAGAGGCACGCACGACACCATCCACATCGATGGAATGGCTGTTGAGCGTGTCTCCAGTTTCAAGTTTCTGGGGATCCACATCTCGGCGGACATGTCCTGGTCAACCAACACCTCCTGCCTGGTCAAGAAGGCTCACCAGCGCCTCTTCTTCCTGAGGACACTGAGGAAGAATCAGCTTTCCTCAACTATCCTGGTGAACTTCTATCGCTGTGCAATAGAAAGCATCCTGACAAACTGTGCAACAGTGTGGTATGGGAGCTGTTCTGTTGCAGAGCGCAAGGCACTGCAGCGGGTGGTGAAAACCGCCCAGCGCATCACCGGGACTCCACTGCCCGCCATCGAGCACATCCAGAGGAAACGCTGTCTGCATCGAGCTCGCAGCATCCTGAAGGACTCCTCTCACCCAGCCCACAGACTGTTTTCTCTCCTGCCCTCCGGCAGGCGTTTCAGGGTCCTCCGGACCAGGACCAGCAGACTAAGAACAGTTTTTTCCCCAGAGCTGTCTCTTTATTGAACTCTAATCCTCATTGATCCCACTCCCCTCATATACTGACAGACTCTCCTCTCCCTCCTCACACCTGCCTCCATTTTGTTATCTGCAATATTATAATGTTCATCTGCACTGCTGACTGTTACTATAGTAACGACTGTTTACATCTGCATCTTTTGCACTACTTACCTTTTTGCACTACTTACATTTCATTTGCACTGCTGACTGTTTATTTATTTACAGTACCAATTGTTTACATTTACATCCGCACTACCGTACTTTAACTGTAATATGCAATTACTTTCCACCGCACTTTAATTCGGATAGTTTCTGCCCAAACTTTACCTTATTTCATTAGTATATTATGCTGTTTGCACATATCTGTAAAAATTTGCAATTATAGTAATATCCACCAAATTCCTAGCTGTAAATCTTGCTCACAATACCTGTTATCTATATTTTGTATTCATAGGACAAACCCATCTGTAAAACTCTGTTTATAATAGTATTCTTTTCTATATTTATTCATTACATATCCATGTCTTGCACTTACGGAACCAGTGTATATCCTGCACTTACTGCTATTTCACTTCTGGTTAGACCCAAACTGCATTTCGTGCCCTGTACCTGTACATGTGTAATGACAATAAGGTTGAATCTAATCTAATCTAATCTAATCTATACTTATGCCCCCTGTATTTTAACATAGGGGGGTCTATACTTATGCCCCTGTATTTTAACATAGGGGGGTGTATACTTATGCCCCTGTATTTTAACATAGGGGGTGTATACTTATGCCCCCTGTATTTTAACATAGGGGGGTGTATACTTATGCCCCTGTATTTTAACATAGGGGGTTTATACTTATGCCCCTGTATTTTAACATAGGGGGGTGTATACTTATGTCCCCTGTATTTTAACATAGGGGGTGTATACTTATGCCCCCTGTATTTTAACATAGGGGGGTGTATACTTATGCCCCTGTATTTTAACATAGGGGGGTGTATACTTATGTCCCCTGTATTTTAACATAGGGGGTGTATACTTATGCCCCCTGTATTTTAACATAGGGGGTGTATACTTATGCCCCTGTATTTTAACATAGGGGGGTGTATACTTATGCCCCTGTATTTTAACATAGAGGGTGTATACTTATGCCCCTGTATTTTAACATAGGGGGGTGTATACTTATGCTCCTGTATTTTAACATAGGGGGGTGTAGGATTTTACCCCATTTTTTAATTAAGGCATTAAGATCAATTTCCAGAAGATGATTTTTTTTATTCCTCTTTTTAGTCAACTTAAGCCTGGGGGGGTAAACTTATGAGCATAACTGTATGCTTCTTTTTGGGACTTACAGAGACCACCGTGAAGGCGGTGTTGACCACTCCTGCACCGATGGTTGCGTAGACCGGCTGGGACACCCCCGCTCGCTCAAAGATCCCCGTCGAGTAGTAAAACACCTGAAGAGGAGGACACTCCAGTTACAGTTACTCCAGTTACAGTTACTGTTACTCCAGTTACTGTTACTCCAGTTACAGTTACTCCAGTTACTGTTACTCCAGTTACAGTTACTGTTACTCCAGTTACTGTTACTCCGGTTACAGTTACTGTTACTCCAGTTACTGTTACTCCAGTTACAGTTACTGTTACTCCAGTTACAGTTACTCCAGTTACTGTTACTCCAGTTACTGTTACTCCAGTTACAGTTACTGTTACTCCAGTTACTGTTACTCCAGTTACAGTTACTGTTACTCCAGTTACAGTTACTCCAGTTACAGTTACTGTTACTCCAGTTACTGTTACTCCAGTTACAGTTACTCCAGTTACAGTTACTGTTACTCCAGTTACTGTTACTCCAGTTACAGTTACTGTTACTCCAGTTACAGTTACTCCAGTTACTGTTACTCCAGTTACAGTTACTGTTACTCCAGTTACAGTTACTCCAGTTACAGTTACTGTTACTCCAGTTGCTGTTACTCCAGTTACAGTTACTGTTACTCCAGTTACTGTTACTCCGGTTACAGTTACTGTTACTCCAGTTACTGTTACTCCAGTTACTGTTACTCCAGTTACTGTTACTCCGGTTACAGTTACTGTTACTCCAGTTACTGTTACTCCAGTTGCAGTTACTGTTACTCCAGTTACTGTTACTCCAGTTACAGTTACTGTTACTCCAGTTACAGTTACTCCAGTTACAGTTACTGTTACTCCAGTTACAGTTACTCCAGTTACAGTTACTGTTACTCCAGTTACTGTTACTCCAGTTACTGTTACTCCAGTTGCAGTTACAGTTACTCCAGTTACAGTTACAGGTATCATTGGGTCATCTCTACTTCATTTGTGTTTAAAAAAAGAATGAATTGTGTTAGAACGAAAGCATCAAAAGCAGCCCGCTTCTTTTGTTTTTGGCACTTCTTATCATCAATAATTGTTTTTGGATTTAAGAATGAAAAAGTGGAAGCATAATTTGTTATAGCACTATTAAACACAAAACAGAAGTTACATAGGGTTTTTCATTTGTGTGTGTGTGTGTGTGTGTGTTTGTATAAATGTGTGTGTGTGTGTGTCTGTGTCTGTGACTGAATGTATGCACATGTCTGTGTTTTTGTGTCTGTATATGTGTGTGTGCGCATGTATGTATGTATGTATGTATCCATGTGTGTGTGTGTGTGTGTGTGTATGTATGCACATATGTGTGTGTGTGCATGTATGTATGTATGTGTGTGTGTGTCTGTATGCATGCATATGCGCGTGTGTATGTGTGTGTGTATGTATGTACAGTATGTGTGTTTTTGTGTATGTGTATATCTGTGTGTGTGTATGTGTGTGTGTGTTTATTACAAATGAACTACAGATCACCAGATGATACCCAGTCTCTTCTTCTCCTGTTTCTACAGATCTGGTCCTCGGACCCTGGGGACTCACAGCGTTGATCCCAGACAGCTGCTGGGAGAGCTGCAGCATGACGGCGACGAACAGCGGCTGGCGGTACGCGGCGGAGCGGAACAGCTCGGGGATGGTCACCGTCTTCTCCCTCATCATCTGCTGGCTCTCCTCCTTCATCTCCTGCATGTCCTCGCTCACCTCGTCCGTCCCCCGCAGCTTCACCAGGACTGGAGGACAGGGGGTCAAGTAGTTACACCATCAGCCTGCTAACCCCAGGGCTGGGGGTCACAGGTTACCGTGACGATTAACGATAGACCATACCGATAATCTCACGTTAACGCAATTCTGCAATAGTCGACATGTTGCTAGTCAATCCTGTAATAATGCAACGTGATATCTCACTATGAAAAGCTTAAGATCTTTATTCACTGCAAGTCAAGTTTTGTAAAATGTGTGTATGTGTGTGTGTGCATGTATGTATGTATGTATGTGTGTATGCATATGTGTGTGTTGTCTGTATGTGTGAATGTATGAATGTGTGTGTTATCTGTATGTGTGTGTTATCTGAATGTGTGTGTGTGTGTGTGTTTGTGTGTGTGTGTGTGTGTGTGTGTGTGTGAGTGTTTTTGTGTCTGCACATCTGTGTCTGTGTGTGTGTTTGTATGTGTTTGTGTGTGTGTGTGTGTGTGTGTGTGGTGTCTGTATATGTGTGTGTTTGTGTGTGTATATATGTGTGTTTGTGTGTGTATGTGTGTGTGTATGTGTGTGTGTGTATATGTGTGTGTGTGTGTCTGTTTGTGTGTGTTTGTGTCTGTATGTGTGAGTGTGTGTGTGTGTGTGTGTGTGTGTGTGTGTGTGTTGTGTGTGAGTGTTTTTGTGTCTGTATGTGTGTGTGTGTGGTGTGTGTGTGTGTGTGAGAGCGTTTTTGTGTCTGCATATGTCTGTGTTTGTGTTTGTGTGTGTGTCTGTATATGTGTGTGTTTCTATCTGCACGTGTCTGTGTGTGTGTGTGTATGTGTGTGTTTCTATCGCACATGTGTTTGTGTGTGTGTGTGTGTGGTATGTGTGTGTGTGTCTGTATATGTGTGTGTGTGTCTGTATATGTGTGGTGTGTGTGTGTGTATGTGTGTGTGTGTGTGTGTCTTACTGCTGCGGGCCTTGCTCTCATCGTTGCGGTTGATGAGGACGTATCGGGGGCTCTCGGGGCAGAGAGGCAGCAGAACGCACTGCAGCACGGAGGGCAGCAGCGTGAAGCCCAGCAGCAGCGGCCACAGGGACGCGTTGCCCAGGATGTACTCGACCCCGAAGACCTACACAACACACAGCACGCCGCTTACACACCCCGAAGACCTACACAACACACAGCACGCCGCTTACACACCCCGAAGACCTACACAACACACAGCACTCCGCTTACACACCCCGAAGACCTACACAACACACAGCACGCCGCTTACACACCCCGAAGACCTACACAACACACAGCACGCCGCTTACACACCCCGAAGACCTACACAACACACAGCACTCCGCTTACACACCCCGAAGACCTACACAACACACAGCACTCCGCTTACACACCCCGAAGACCTACACAACACACAGCACGCCGCTTACACACCCCGAAGACCTACACAACACACAGCACTCCGCTTACACACCCCGAAGACCTACACAACACACAGCACTCCGCTTACACACCCCGAAGACCTACACAACACACAGCACTCCGCTTACACACCCCGAAGACCTACACAACACACAGCACGCCGCTTACACACCCCGAAGACCTACACAACACACAGCACGCCGCTTACACACCCCGAAGACCTACACAACACACAGCACGCCGCTTACACACCCCGAAGACCTACACAGCACACAGCACTCCGCTTACACACCCCGAAGACCTACACAACACACAGCACGCCGCTTACACACCCCGAAGACCTACACAACACACAGCACGCCGCTTACACACCCCGAAGACCTACACAACACACAGCACGCCGCTTACACACCCCAAAGACCTACACAACATGAATGAATGATTCCTGAGAACAGCCCGAACTATTAAACTATACGGATAATTCGTTTCTCATTCTAAAGCTAGTGAAGATGGGAAATGAAGAGAGTTAGTTCAAGAGTTAACCCTCATGTTGTCTTCATGTTGTCCTCATGTTGTCCCCATGTTGTCCTATATCAATGTTCTTTTTAATTCCCCAAAATAACATGATTGATTCCAACGCTCTTTGCCAAGTACAAATCTCTACTTTCATTAATTTTGGGTCTTATTCAATTTTATAGCATTGTAAAACAAATGGAAGTGTTGTTGAAATAGTATTGAGTAAAAGTTGACATATTCCAGTCTGTGATTATCATCAACATCCATTCCTTTAATTTTAGTCTCAATAATTCCTAATATCTGCTTTTCCAACTCAAACATTAGGTATAATTTCCCATAAATAAGGTTCATTGACCGTAAAATAACTGTAAAACTAAAAGTCAGTGTTACGTAGTGTGACAAACATTGAAAAAAAGTGTCCAAAGTGTTGGAAAAAGGGACAACAAAACGTAAGAAAGAGTTAAAAACATTGATAAAAGAAGACAGCACGCGGGTTAAGGATCCCACCTGTGCCATGAGGATGCCGATCACTACGCCGAGTTGATGCAGCGTTCCCAAAGCCCCGCGGAGAGACGTGGGCGAGATTTCCTCAACGTACATGGGCACGAAGCCGGTGGAGAGGCCGCAGTAGAGGCCCACTACGAAACGTCCAACGATGAGCATCTCAAAGGACGCAGCCAGCTTGGAGAGGCCCATAAACAGAGCAGCAATGAAGGCAAGCACATTGGCCATGAGCATGGAGTTCTTCCTTTAGAGATATAAGAGTATTCATTGAGGATTTAATGTTGCGGGTCACTGGAAGCGTCATGAGGAGAATCATTACTATCTTTATTTAAGAGTCTAGTCTTTCAATGTGAGAGTATTTGGCGTTGATTACCCATTTTTGTAATGTCTTCCCCTTAAAACCTTTTTGTTTTGACCAATTATTTCTAGTCGTTGAATGGTTATGAGGAATGAATGGTTAGTTAATGATTAGTTACTGATTGACCGATTCAAGCACTAGATAGAAAGAGAGAGAGAGAGAGAGAGATAGATAGATAGATAGACAGACAGACAGACAGACAGACAGACAGATAGACAGATAGATAGACAGACAGATAGATAGATAGATAGATAGATAGATAGATAGATAGATAGATCGACGGATAGATAGATAGATAGATAGATAGATAGATAGATAGATAGATAGATAGACAGACAGATAGATAGATAGATAGATAGATTTCCAGTGTACAGTTTGAGCAGAAGCAGAGAAAATCTTAGCACATGCAGCGTGTTTTTGAGTGTAAAGACAGATGTTTGAGGGAAAGCATTTTTTAAAATCTGAAGGTGAAATCAATGAGAAATGCACTCAAATTGAAAGACCCCTCTCTTGAATAAATATAGGAATTTACAGCATGTCCAGAGAGTCGTACCTGCCGAAACGGTTGACAAAGAGGCCGACGGAGAAGGAGCCGAACATTCCTCCTATGGAGAAGATGGCGACGGAGAGCGACCACAGAGCTGTTAACACGGTCTGAGGGATGGGCTCTGAAAACCTGCTGCTCCACGTCTCGTTGTAGAAGCTCTCAATGATCTGAAACACACAAACAAGGCAGATTCAACATCCATCCATCCATCCATCTTCGTCCCCTGATCCGGTATCGGGTCGCGGGGGCAGCAGCTCCAGCAGGGGACCCCAAACTTCCCTTTCCCTGAGCCACATCAACCAGCTCCGACTGGGGGATCCCAAGGCATTCCCAGGCCAGGTTGGAGATGTAATCCCACCACCTAGTCCTGGGTCTTCCCCGAGGCCTCCTCCCAGCTGGACGTCCCTCCACCTAGTCCTGGGTCTCCCCGAGGCCTCCTCCCAGCTGGACGTCCCTCCACCTAGTCCTGGGTCTTCCCCGAGGCCTCCTCCCACCTGGACGTCCCTCCACCTAGTCCTGGGTCTCCCCGAGGCCTCCTCCCAGCTTGACGTCCCTCCACCTAGTCCTGGGTCTTCCCCGAGGCCTTCTCCCAGCTGGACGTCCCTCCACCTAGTCCTGGGTCTTCCCCGAGGCCTTCTCCCAGCTAGATTCAACTTGTCTTGTCAAATGCCGCTCAACAATGTTGGTCAGTCACTCGCTCCATAGTCTATATGTCGGTCCCCGTCCCCGACATCTTAAACTGGTGAAAAGAGGTAAACCATCCAATCGGAAGGGGCTTTAAATTTAAAGGCACTACAATGTCCGTCCCCGTCCTCTGTCTCTGTGTCGGCGCTCTAAACTGCGGCTGATTTCTGAGGACTATGGTTACCTGGTCCTCAGGTCTCTGCAGTGTAAATCCAGACAGCTAGCTAGACTTTCTGTCCAATCTGAGGACTATGGTTACCTGGTCCTCAGGTCTCTGCAGGGTAAATCCAGACAGCTAGCTAGACTATCTGTCCAATCTTAGGACTATCGTTACCTGGTTCTCAGATCTCTGCAGGGTAAATCCAGACAGCTAGCTAGACTATCTGTCCAATCTGAGGACTATGGTGACCTGGTCCTCAGGTCTCTGCAGGGTAAATCCAGACAGCTAGCTAGACTATCTGTCCAATCTGAGGACTATGGTTACCTGGTCCTCAGGTCTCTGCAGGGTAAATCCAGACAGCTAGCTAGACTGTCTGTCCAATTGGAGTCTCTGGTGACGACTAGGGTTACATAACATTGGTAGAAACAGTTTTGTTGTTGCCTTTTTGTCTCTATTTCATCACTTTTTTGTCGCCTTTTGACGCATGTACTTGTACCTTTTTTTTCGTAGCTCTTTTTTTTGTTTTTCATCACCTCTTTTCACCTTTTCGCTGTCTGGATGTTCATCACCTTTTTGTCTACTCTTCGTCCCTTTTCTGGACTTGGCTACCGTCCCTCTCTGTCTCTTGTCGGCACTCAACCTGCTGACTGGTGTTCTGAGGACTATGGTACCTGGTCCTCAGGTCTCTGCAGGGTAAATCCAGACAGCTAGCTAGACTATCTGTCCAATCTGAGGACTATGGTTACCTGGTCCTCAGGTCTCTGCAGGGTAAATCCAGACCGCTAGCTAGACTATCTGTCCAATCGGAGGTTTCTGTTGACGACTAAAACTACTTCTGAATGTACACACGTTCCACCAAAACAACTTCCTTTCCGAGGCGATTTAGCAGCGGCACTGTGGTTCCGTCCAGCGCTTAGGTTGATTGTGATTGGTTTAAAGAAATGCCAATACACCAGACCACGTTTTTCACCAGCCCTAGGATTCTGTGTGGACTAGCTAGACCTTCCTCTGCAGGGCTGTGGACGATGGTCTGGCAAGCGAGACAACTCGGTCCACCACTTCAGTCCAGACTGAAATAATTCAACTACTGGCTTCAGTGATCCCCTAGTCTGGATCCACAATGGCTCGTTTACCGGATGGTTTTGGCGGCACCAGACGTCCTTCAACTTCCGCTTTCTTTAGGTTTGGGTTCTTTGAGGAACAGCAACCGGTTCCTCCGAGCTAGAAAGCACACGCTACACGCTACATGTCAAGTTTTGAAGAAAGTGTTGGATGGTGCAGCGAGGCAGACCTGCTCGGTTCTTTCAGGGAATGATTGTAAAGATTTACAAAGAATTTACTTAGGTAATTTCTTCTCTAACTGGGACGTTTTGGGACCAATTGGTGGGATCGCTGTGGACGAAGTACACATGGAGATGCACTGGTAAGAGATAATGAGGTGCAACCATGGAGATGATGAGGTGTAACCATGTATCAGCTGATTTAAATAGCTCACGTTACTGTATTCTGTCAACTTCATTCAATATTGGATGTGGTGTTTTCCTATGCGGGGTGCGATGTTCCACCAGAACAAGTTCCTTCCTGAGACTATTTAGCAGAGCCCAAGACGATTGCCATTGGTTAAAAGAAATTCAATCACACCAGGGTTTTTTTTCTCCTATCCCAGAATGCATCTGTGGTGTAGCCCGACCTTACTCCACAGCGCAGACTAGACAGAAAGCAACCATACACAGCATTATTACAATACCCATGTTGGCAAATAGGACATTTGGTGGAGGAACAACACTAACTCAGGATGCATTACGCTGTTCTATAGCCCTCCGCCACTTTGTTTGGGATTTTCCCACATTGGGTCATCATTACATAATACTGTCATTATCAACTAAGTCTCAGGCGATAGTCCACCAGCACAACATCTTACCTTGCCAGGTAAGCTTGAGGTCCTTAATCTGCTTTAGCAGCTTCATCTCATTAACCTGCTCCCTGTCATTTCAGATCTCTGTCAGACCCCCTCAGAGCGGCCGTAGAGATGTAGGTTACCGTGCAAAAAAACAACAATCCCTGCTCGGGTTTAAGCAAGTGACATGCAACATTGTTATTATACAAATAACAGTTATATTGGACTTTGCAGGTTCATAGCAACTCCATCCGGCGGCCCGGTGTGCAGCCGCCGCCCTGAGAATAACTTCCATTACTACGGTGCTATAATGCTAAAAAAAAATGATTTATTATCTGCAATATATGTCTATTTTAATATGTTATAAATAAATAATTTAACTGTAATTCCTTGTGGTTGAGTTTGTTTTCTCTGAGGCAAGGCTCACTTCAGCAACAGGGCAATTCAAAGTGCTTTCCACAAAATCAGTTAAAAAAGCAGTTAAAAGATAAAAACAGATTGCAAGCACGTGAATACACAGTTAAAATAGAACATTAACCTTGTTGTCTTCCGTTTTAGAATGGACGTTTGTTATGAACTTATCCTTCCAGGCCAAAATTTTAAAAAAAAATTGTTTTTCCCAATTTTTGGGGCTTTTGATTTATATGCCCTTTTTTCCACTAAAAAAAAAAAACCTGAGCGGGTTTAAAAATTTTTTTAAACACTTTTCGGGAAATTAGGAAAACAAAACCAAAAAAAATTTATCGATTTTTTTTTAAAAGGCAGAAATTATGAAAATTTGACAATATTTTAAGATCGGGAGGAGCTTTACGAGGGTAGATGTCAAAGTTTATTTGGAAATCCTTTTGAAAAAAAAAAAAAAGAATCAAATGTAGAGATTAAAAAAAAACCCCAATTTTTCCCTGAAGAACGTTTTTTTGGGGGGGCCCTCTCCATGTATTTGGGAAATTGGGGTTAAAAGGAAAATCCACGTTGTGTTTAAAAAAACCCTTTAGAAACGGGTAAATTTTGCCCCGGGGGACAAAAAGGGTTTAAAACACACAAAGTTACGGTGCGATAGAAATTAAAATTAAAAAGGAAGTCATTTGAGAAAGGAAACATCAAAAAAAAAAGGTTTCATATTTTTTCCCCCCTCATCCCTGGTTTTAACGCTTTGTTTTTTTAAAATTAAATTATACAGTTGAGAAATAAAAAAATAAACAGTCAGCGAACCACGTTTTCTCTGGTTTTGACCTAAGCATTCGGGGTGTTTTTTAACCCAAAACCACCCCTATTTTTAAACAATTCTTCAGAAGGCTAAAAGATCTTAAAAGGTCTTTCTCTAAAGGGGTTTTAAGCCCTTAACGATTTTAAATTTTTATTTTTTTGCATTAGGATAGCACAAAGTGTAGGCGAACGTAAATTTCTGGGGGTTTTTCTATCCAGCATTGTTCCCCCCACCCCATCGTTTTTCCCCCCCATATTTCTTATAAAAGTATTTTTGAAAAAAAATACTCACTTTGGGGAGCGTGTTTACCCCGGTTTTGGGAACCGAATGGAGAGAGCCAAATCACAGCTGTGCCCACCCAAACTGGGCGTACCTTTGGTAAACGGGGAAAACAGGATTTAAGATTCAGACCCAGATAGGGACCTAAGACCAAAAAGGTCATATAAAAGATTTCAATCCAGTTTTGGGACCACTAAGGTCTATATAAAAAAAATTTAGAACAGTATGGGGCCCCACTAAGGTCTTTTATAAAGGACTTCAGAAGAAGGGGGCCCAAAAGGGTTTAATATAAGGGGAACTTTCAGATACGGGTTTGGGGGGGAACAAGGTCTTTTAAAAAGGAATTTCAGAAAAAGTTTTCGGCCCACAAAGGGGCTATTAAAGAGATTCAGATAAAATTTAGGGCCCCAAAAAGGTCCCAAAATAAAGAGACTTCAGATACGTATTAGGGACCAAAGGTCTATTAAAAGCTTAATACGTTTTAGAGGCCCAAAGGGTCTTTTAAAAAAGACTTCAAACAGTTTAGGGGACCACTAAGGCTTATAAAGAGATTCAGATCCAGATTGGGGGACCACTAAGGCATAAAAGAATTTTAGACCAGTTTAGGACCACAAGGGGTAAAAAGAGACTTCAGTTTACGTAGGGGGGACCCAAAGGGTCTATAAAAAGAGTTCAGATCCATAAGGGACATAAGGTCTTAAAAAAATTCGTCCAGTTTTGGGGACCACTAAGGGTTATAAAGAATTCAGTAAAGTTTGGGGGACCATAAGGTCTATATAAAAAAACTTCAAAACAGTATTAGGGGACCACAAAGGGTCTATTAAAAGAGCTTCCGAAAAGATTAGGGGACCACTAGGTCTATAAAAAGGTTCGATACAGTTTTGGGGGACCACTAAGGTTTTAATAAAGAGACTTCAATACGTATTGGGGGACCCTGATCTTATAAAAGGACTTCGATACAGATTAGGGGAACTAAGGTTTAAAAAGAGATTTCGACCGATTAGGGCCCAAAAGGGGGGTTATAAAGGACTTCGTACAGTATTGGGGACCACAAAAGGTTTTAAAAAAGTTCAGATAATATTAGGGTACCCTAGGTTTTAAAAAAGGACTTCAGATACGTTAGGGGACCACTAAGGATATAAAAAACCTTAAATACAGTTTTGGGGACCCGGGGGTTATAAAAGACTTAGATACGTTTGGGGACCACTAAGGCATATAAAAAATTTTCAGATACAGATGGGGACCAAAGGTCTATAAAAGAACTCAGATCCGTTTTGGGACACTAAGGTTTAAAAAGGGGCTTCAGATACAGTATTGGGCCACTAAGGCTATATAAAATCATCCAAAGGCCCCAGCAGGACCTTTAAGTAAAAGAGGCATTTCATCTCCCTGAGCCAGAATTTTACCGGTGAGTGGAGGGGCCTTTGCCTTTTAGGTGAAGCAAGGGTTTAGTGTGTAGTAAATAGCAAAAGGGAAAAGGGTTTTTCCTGTCCGTGGTGTTAATTGGACAGGGGAATAAAAAACGCCAACAGAAAAAAGTTTTTCCGCACAGTTAAACCAAAAGATAAGCAGGCTCAGGTGTGAAAAGGGGGCCAATTGGATTTGTGGGCAAAGTTTTGTGCGTTTTTCTCAGTAACGCGACGGGAAAAATGTGGGCCCGTTGCTCGATTTTGTGAAGTATTCCCCACAAATGAAGGACACATGCAAAAAAATTTTTCTCCCCACAAACGTGTTACAGATCCCCTAGGGAACTCCAAAAAAATTCTGTAAAAAAATTATTTTTTGGATTATTTTTTTATTTCCAAAAAATTGACAAGTATACTTAAAAAACAAAATACTTTAGGAACCACATTAGGAGATGCTCGGGGCATTTTTCACTTCAAACGGGGATCTTTCCCGCCCCAAACAGGGGGAAAAATGAGGAAAACATGGGGACAAATAAGGGGGTAAATAGGAACAGGGAAACTGAGGGTAACATGGGGAAAAACATGAGGGGAAACTGGGAAGCTTTGAGGAAAAACCCATGAGGACAACAGCAGGTAACAAAAAAACACAAGTAAACAAGGGTAAGGAGAGGACACATGGGACAAAATGGGACGCAGGGGACAACAAAAGACAACAAAAGGAAACAGGGCCAAATGAAAACATGGGGCAACATGAGGACAAATAAGACACATGGACAAATGAAAAACAGGGGGAAAACATAAAACAAATGAGAAAACATGGGGAACATGGGGACAACTAAAGGACAACGGGGAAATGAACAAATGGGGAAGATGGGGACAACATAAAATTGAAAACGGGACAACATGGGACAAAGAGACAGCTGAGGACAACATGAAGAGAAAGGGACACATGAGGGCAATGGGGGGAAACCGGGCAACAAGACAAATGGGGGCAAATGGGACAAATGAGGATGCATGGGGAACCATGGGGGAACATGGGGACCAATGAGGCGACATGGGGGACGAAGGGGACAACAGAGGACAACCGGGGGCAACAGAAGAAAAACATGAGGGACAGAGGACGACAGGGGGAAAAATGAGGACAACGGGGGGAAACTAAAGGGACAAATGAGGGCAAAGAGGATAGATGAGGAAACAGAGGACACATGAGGAAACATGGGGACAACTGGAGCCCACAAAGGGTTTCCCCGTCACACAAACGGAGTCCTTTTTGTAAAAGGCCTTCGTTCCTTTCCACAACAGTTAAATTTTGCGGGGATCATTTGCTTTTCCCTGGCCGTGACCCCACCGGGACCTCAGACTCCAGCCTCAAGCCCAAAACCGGACCTTAGTGATCCGTCGGGGGGGTATTTTGAACATCGCTTTGCATGTTGCGTGTGTGTGGGGTTTCTCACTCACTCCAAATCCAGTAAAAAATCTGACTCAGTCCCCCCTTTACCGCTGTTTTCAGAGCTTAAGAGCAGGCAAGTGGATTTGAATGTGCCGTGCCCCCAGAGGAGGGAGAAGGCTCGCTCGAGGCCGAGGGGGAAAAAAACCCAAAGAACGAGGTATTTGGGAAAACACGAGACTTAAGGGGTGTTTTCGTAGTTTATGGTGTAGAAACTCATTTTTAAGAGGGAATCCTATTTTTAATTTGGCGTTTTCGTTATAACCACTCTAAATTAATATTTTTAAATTAGAAAAACAATAAAAATGAGCGGCAAAATCACGGGAGTCCGGAAAACGGATTTCTTTAATCGAAAACATTTTAAACGTACAAAAAGTAGATAAGCTGCTTGGTTTTTCATCCGGTGGGATTTCTGACTCCAGTCAGAGTCCCTAGCACATGCCCCTCACCTGGTTTCCCGAATCGGAAGTGGACAACCCCTGGGGAACCCCGACGAGAACTCGATACCCGGGGCGAGCGGATCGTCGAAGCAGCATGAGCACACCCCCCGGACCAATCACATCAAAAAAAAACTTAAAAAGGGGTGTTGGGCGTGGTGTGGGGTGAGTGTGTGGGTGTGGGGGGTTGTGTGTGAGGGGTTTGTGTGTGTGAGAGGGGAGAGGGGTGTGAGAGGGGGTTGTGAGATTTGGTGGGAGATGGTGAGAGGAGAAAGACAGTGTGTGGGTTTGTGTGGAGGTGGTGTGGTGTGTGGAGGTTGTGGTGTGTGGTGGGAGTGTGGGTGGTGTGAGTGGGGGTGGTGAGAGAGGGGGGGTGTGGGTGGGGTGTGTGTGTGTGAGTGGATGTTGTGGGGTGTGTTTTGGAGAGTTGTTGGGTTGTGTGTGAGGTGAGAGGTGTGGAGAGTGGGGGGTGATGGTGTGTGAGTGTGTGGAGTGGTGTGTGTGGGGGGGTGAGATGTGGAGAGAGTGTGTGTGTGTGGGTTGTGTGTGTGTGTGTGTGTGTGAGTGTGAGTGTGTGTGGAGTGTGTGTGTGTGTGAGTGTGTGTGTGTGAGTGTGTGAGTGTGTGTGAGTGTGTGTGAGTGTGTGGTGAGTGTGTGTGAGTGTGTGTGTGTGTGTGTGTGACTGTGTGTGGACGTATGTGTGGTGTGGGGTGTGTGTGTGTGTGTGTGTGTGTGTGACTGTGTGTGAGACTATGTGTGTGTGGTGTGTGTGTGGTGTGTGTGTGACTGTGTGTGAGACTATGTGTGTGTGTGTGTGTGTGTGTGTGTGTGTGACTGTGTGTGAGACTATGTGTGTGTGTGTGTGTGTGTGGTGTGAGTGGTGAGTGTTGTGTGTGGTGTGTGTTGAGATTGTGTGTGGTGTGTGTGTGTGTGTGTGTGTGTGTGTGTGTGTGTGTGGTGAGATTGTGTGTGTGTGTGTGTGTGTGTGTGTGGTGTGTGGTGTGTGTGTGGTCCCTAACGTTGGTCCAGTTAAGAGGCTGATGGTCTCTCTCACTAATCCTTTGAGCAGAGGAGCTAATTATACATCTCTCAGCGGAAACTGTCTCCATGGCAACATGCAAGACACTTATTAACACGGGCTAGGTTCTTCCTCCTAAAAACACGTCTCACATGTCAACAGTCATCCGCGGGTTAAAATGTTCACGTTGGGTTTTTGGAGCGATGTTTCCCCCACCCCGAAACCAACGGGACTCGTCCTGACAGGACCCGACAGGACCCGACTGGACCCGTCCTGACAAGACCCGTCCCGACAGGACCCGACAGGACCCGTCCCGACAGGACCCGACAGGACCCGTCCTGACAGGACCCGACAGGACCCGACCTGACAAGACCCGTCCCGACAGGACCCGACAGGACCCGACTGGACCCGTCCCGACAGGACCCGACAGGACCCGTCCTGACAGGACCCGACAGGACCCGACGGGACCCGACAGGACCCGTCCTGACAGGACCCGACAGGACCCGACTGGACTCGTCCTGACAAGACCCGTCCCGACAGGACCCGACTGGACTCCCGACAGGACCCGACAGGACCCGACGGGACCCGTCCCGACAAGACCCGTCCCGACAGGACCCGACTGGACCCGTCCTGACAAGACCGGTCCCGACAGGACCCGACTGGACTCCCGACAGGACCCGACTGGACCCGTCCCGACAAGACCCGTCCCAACAGGACCCGACGGGACCCGTCCCGACAGGACCCGACTGGACTCCCGACAGGACCCGACTGGACCTGTCCCGATGGGACCCGACTGGACCCGTCCTGACGGGACTCGCCGGGACCCGGACAGATATTTAGAATGATGTCCTGGTTGGGCTCAGCGTAAGGCCTTTGTTTTAAAATGGTGCTGCGGCTCCTTTAAGCTTTATGTTTTTTTAATTTTTTTAGGTCCCTTCAAGTTGTTTTGTTAACTGTCTTGTCTAATTGTGAATGTATTTTCTTGCCTTTAAGGACTCGAGGGGTTAAGGGTCTCGAGGGGTTAAGGGTCTCGAGGGGTTAAGGGTCTCGAGGGGTTGTTCCTAATAAGAGAATTTCAAGGATATTTGGCCTAAAAAGAGTGAAATCCAGAGAAATTTTCAGCAGCAACGGAGCAATAACGGTGGAACGTCGTGGATATGGACCAGCTTCAAACAAGCCAAACTACAATATGAAACATGCAATTATTGTGTTTAATAACCATCATCTGGCAGCACATACAGAGAGAGGACCACAATTATCCTGAAAATGGACTTTAGCTGATCCAGACTATACTGTGATGGAATAAGGAACATTTGCAGGCAAACCTCCACACACACACACACACACACAAAATGTATTTAACAATTTGCTTAAGACTACTTAAAGTGAATGATCCTTTGTCATGACTATAACACGGCCTGCGCCATATATGGCATGTGTGCATGTGTGCATGTGTGCATGCGTGTGTGTGTGTGTGCACGTGTGAGTGAGTGTGTGTGTGCAGGTGTGGTAGTCCATGTGGCATGCACAAACACAGGAACACACCTGCACACGCACGCACACATACACACACAGGCACACGCAAGCACACACACAAACAAACACACACACGCATGCATGCACACCTGCACACCTTCACACAGGCACAAACACAGGCGCACACACGCACACACACACACACAAGAATGCATGCACACCTGCACAGAGGCTCACACGCACACACACAGGCACAAACACGCACACAGTCACACAAAGTCACACACACACACACACACACACACACACACACACACACACACCACACACACACACACAGTCTCACATACAGTCAGACACACACACAGTCTCACACACAGTCAGACACACACACAGTCTCACACACAGTCACACACACACACAGTCTCACACACACACACAGTCTCACACACACACACAGTCTCACACACAGTCACACACACACACATACACACACACACACACACTTCCTAGAGCGAACCAGCACCCTCTGATGGGTGTGTTCCTGTGTGGAAACAACACACCAGACTAACTATGGGAACGTGTGGATCCTGGACCATGTGTTCTCTCAGACGGCTCCACGCACCTCGGACACTTGGGGGGAAAGCGGGTTTATATATTTACCTTTCTGTGGAACATTTCCATATTGATCTGAAACAGCGAGCTGTTTTCCAGCTTGTTTCCATTTCAACGCGGCCCACAGGCAGCAGCCGGGCTCTTACGTAACCGCGTGCTGATCACCTCGACATATTCCCACTGTCTGTCCCCACAACGCAGAGGCAGGCAGTGGGACGAGTGTGTGTCAGGGTTAGGGGGAAGAGCATTAAAACATGGGCCCAGTGTGTGTGTGTGTGTGTGTGTGTGTACTTTGTTTAACTACATTTGTGGGGACCAAAAACCGTGAATACAGTATACTTATGGGGTCCTGACAGCTTTGTGGGGACAAAATGCTGGTCCCCACAACTTTAAAGGGCTGTTTGAGGAATAAAACTTGGTTTTAGGATTAGGGTTAGAGTTAGGTTATGGTTAGGCCTAGTGTGAGGGTTAAGGTTAGGCATTTAGCTTTGATGGTTAAGGTTAGGGTAAGGGGCTAGGGAATGCATTATGTCAATGACTGGTCCCCACAAAGATAGTGAGACACACTTGTGTGTGTGTGCAGTGTGAGCATGCCATAAGCGCCAAGTGATTTCCCCACTGAGCAATCCATCACCAGAGCCCTGAGAGAAAGCCACAGTTGCCTTGTTTTCTTTTGTTTTTTTGGAAAGGAAGAGGAGTGTCTCTACATGTGACATCACCAGAAACTTGAAACCGTCATTTTCAGCGAGCAGCCCTCCCAACCGACCGCCTGGCTGACTGGCTGCTCCCCTCTCCCTTAGTCTCTTCCTTCGGCGGGGCTTCAGAAACAGGCCGGTGTCGGTGTCCTCTCCGCCTCGAACTATACCCCTCTGATCCCAAGAACTTCAACACACAGTGCCCCCCCCCCCCCTCCGCCCCCCCATTCCACCTCCACCCCCTGCTTCAGACAGTCAGCCGGGAGACATACCGGTAAGTCACTGCATTCTTCTGGTTGAGCTGGAGCTACCTTACTGCCACGTGGTTCGGCTTTTTGAGGAGGTCTGCACAGGAAAGGGTGACGACCCGCAGCAGTAGCGCAGAGCTTTTGTTACAACAGGCTTGGATTTTAGGTTTTGCCAGTCTCATGTGGTCTAGTTCTTTGCTCAGGTTATGCAGCTGTGCTCCAGATGTGGAGCCAAACAGTGGCAAAGTCAGTTGACATTGTGTGAATGAGTTCATTTGAAGTTGAGTAGTTGTTTTCTTTCTTTGGTGACAGTGAGGTTGCTGGGTTTATATTGTGTCTGTTATTGTTTCTCTTTTGGCCGTTTCAACACATTTTCCTGTCTAGGAATTAACATTTTTAAATGGCCCATGGTGAGTCTTGATGCATAAATTATTCAGATTGTTTTGGGCAAGGGATTTAATGCTTAAACCTCTGGCTCCATTTGCATTTCTCTATTTATTCTGATGACTCTTTGTCTCTCAGGCCTTCTTCAAATCAACAGTAAACAACATCTTTAATATATGAGTTATTAAATGCTGTCATTGTGTGTAAAGTGTTTGCCAATTTGACCTACTACACATTTAATTTAAAAGAATGTACAACTCGGGAAAAATGCACGCAAAAAACATTGTTGGTGTTGAGGTAAACATGGAGATGCTTGACGTCATGCTGTAGGAGAGTAGACTTTAATGTGATGCACGTTAAAAAAACTCAACACATGGACAGGTAACAGTGTTATATAAGCTGCAAATGTACTCTTTCCATGCTTGAGAAATGGGGCAGGGCCTCATTCAGGGACACATTGTACACTTTCCGTTCCCTCGTACCTCACTGTGGCCAGCTCTATATCTGTCCTGGAGGAATCTGGCTCTGTGTAAACACTGCAGTCTGTGTTAAAGTCTTGCATTTTCCTTCTGTAAGCTCATGCAAATACTTCAAAACCCTGTGAATCAATTCAGAAAAGCAGTGTGAACGAGCTGTCCTAACACAGGCCCGAAGCTAGATATACATCTGAACATCTGACTCTCAAATAGAAAAAGAAAATGTCATACTAGACCCAAATGTCAGACTATTCCTTTAGGTTTTCTTTGCCTATTCTCAACAAATAGCATCCATTCAGTTCAGTGTACTCCTTTAAGTTTGGGTGTCTTCAGGGTGACACACCAGCTGTTTTTTTTAATATTCTGAATAGATTTGTTTAAACCGTTATATGGTGTAAAGTGTAATAATTTGCCTGGTTTTTGTTGCATAAATTCTGCTTGGAGATTTGACTCCCAGTGACCCAAAGCACATGCTACAGTACAGAGTCTGAGATGTTTACGTGCGGCTTTGGCCCAAAAAAGCATTGGCAAAGAATCTCTCGAATCTGATTGGTGCACAGGATGGGTGGGTGTACCTGCATCACAACAAGTGGGATAGTAGCAGAAGAGCAGGTGCACGGGACATGGTCCTACGCGGTTATACAGATTCACCAAATATATAAAGCAGATTCAAACGTCTGATACATCTGATGCATCATTCATCCAAACTCAGTTAGAAATCTAACAGCGACAGCTAGCCAATTGGTCATCACACTTATTGAAACATGGAGGGGGGGGGGGGTTGCTCTGTTTCATTTACTTGGAACGTCAACAGAAGTGACCATGCAGAAACTCATAGTGCACCTTTAAATCCTCCTTAAAAACAGGTTTGGTTACCTAAAAACCCTCAATAGTAATAACGTATGATTTATTAGTCCCACAAGGGGAAATTACAATTAACACTAATTGTTATTACACACAGGCCTGAATTACACACACATGCTCAGTATCTATACTTGCACTAAATGTATGGGGATTTGAACCAGCAACCCTCCGGTTCCCAACCCAACTCCCTACAGGCTGAGCTACTGCCCCCCCCCCCGCCCTTTATAAAAGTGGGTTAAAAAATCCACCGGACCGCCTTTTGACGTTTTTTTCTGGTGTTTTTTGACAGTTTTTTTTTTCTTCATTGTTTTGTTTACTTTCCCCAATGTTAAATCAACTTTTTTTTTTTTTTTTTTTTTTTTTAGCTTATTTCGATGTCCCATATTTTCCAAATTTAAAAAAACTTTGAAATTGGGTCAAATCTGACCCGAGGACAACGCGAGGGTAAACCCAACTGTGTCTTTGATTTCCTGTCTGTAAAACGTGAATGCTTTTATTATTGGCAGTGAAGTTCAAGGTGAATGAAGGGAAACTGTCTCTCTGCGTCGGGGTAAATACACACAAGGAGCATGCGTGACGACGACGAATGTCAATGCCTGTGGAACCAGCGCAGTAATGTTTGAGCAGAGAGGTCATTCTCAGCTGTTATCTCAGCCTGCTGGTCCCGAGGTCTACAGGGACGAGATATCCATAACTGTAGCGGTCTACACCTGGCTTCACTCCAGCTGATCTGTAGAGCCACGTTGCTTTTCACTGAGGTTTTGGAAATATTGTGACCCAATAACATAAACCTGATTCTGATGCATGCGTCAAAACATTTTGATTCGACCCGCATATCAATTTAGGTTCCCAAGACTGTAGTTCTTGTCATTTTTGCACGTTTGTGCATTTTCTGAGTTTGGTCAACGTTTTGTAGTTTTTTGTTGAAAAAGTGCTGTCAACATTGGAGCCCGGTTAAAATTACAGTAGATGATTGGAATTCACCTAAGAGCATCTTCCCTTTAGGCCCGAAAGTGAAACAAACATGAACTTAAAGCTGCATTCTCTCTAACGTCCAGCAGGGGAGACTCCTTAAAGCTGCTTCTCTCTAACGTCCAGCAGGAGATCCTTAAAGCTGCATCTCTCTAACGTCACGCAGGGAGACTCCTTAAAGCTGCATTCTCTCTAACGTCCAGCAGGGGGAGACTCCTTAAAGCTGCATTCTCTCTAACGTCCAGCAGGGGGAGACTCCTTAAAGCTGCATTCTCTCTAACGTCCAGCAGGGGGAGACTCCTTAAAGCTGCATTCTCTCTAACGTCCAGCAGGGGGAGACTCCTTAAAGCTGCATTCTCTCTAACGTCCAGCAGGGGGAAACTCCACCAAACAAGTCTGTTTCTATGGAAGTCTATGAGACAATGAGCCTAATTCTCTTGATTTATTACCTCAGTAAACATTTTCATAATGAGTTTATATGAGTTTGTATTGTTTGTGTGTGTGTGTGTGTGTGTGTGCGCCAACCAAGCTAGCTGGCGCTAGCATTAGCTGGTAACTTGAGAGAAAGTCTGACGTTTTTCCACCTGCTCTGTGTTCTGCTGATGATTGTCTCCAGTACCCGGAGGTCTGCGCTTACCCGTCGTTAAAACTCCAGAGGATCTTTAGCGTTTTGCTTAGCGCAGTGCCATAGCAACCATAAACAAAACTGGCTTGAATGCGTCCCCCCCCCCCCCCCCCCCAGCGCTGTAATTTTGTCCCATATGGTCACTTCTGATTTCATAATACCAACATGGTGACGGACAGAACGCCACTGATGCTAACGCTATTTTTCATACGCAGCCTATAGAACATACAACCATGCCATCTCTAGGGCCATGCTGCTAGCTTGCGTGGCTAAAAATAAACATTAGCACCCCCCTCCCCCCCAACATTTTTAACGCCAATATCTACATGACACACATCTAATACTGCAGTTAGAGCTAAAGCAGTTGTAACCAATATACATTTTAATGAGGTCAGTGATATTCAGTCAACATCAAACTATAAATTGTGTAACAGTTTGCATTTACTGTATCTCTTGTTAAGATTGCACAACAACTATCTGGTTACATATATCTTTAAAATCATCTGGTATAGACCTAGTTTTTACTGGAAGAGCATCCTATAATATATAAGACCACACTATAAATCTATTGTGTCCCTTTTCCCTCTCCCCTAATTGTACAATTCCCATATTGGTACGCAAGCCCTGGATAGTACATCCTATGTATGAGATACTATTTATGGCAAAAACCTAAGTTTAAGTTGTACACATGATAGACTGATCACGTGAAATGTCGTATGTATGACGCGTCAATCTAATTTCTAATAAGCTGCTTTTGTTTTGTTTCTTGTTTTTCAGACTTTACCAAAAGCGTGTCTCTCTATCTGACGGAGTAGGTCCGTCCACGTCCCTGATGAAGTATGGAACTGCAGAAGCTATCGAACGGTAATCATCATGAGGACGCGGCGCCTGCAGAGGGAGGGTACGTTTCCTATGTCCCACTAACAGGGACGTTGTAGATCGTCCTCTGGTGGACAGACTATGCAACGCCATCACTAAGAGGGACGTTGTAGAGCGTCCTCTGGTGGACAGACTATGCAACGCCATCACTAACAGGGACGTTGTAGAGCGTCCTCTGGGGGACAGACTATGCAACGCCATCACTAACAGGGACGTTGTAGAGCGTCCTCTGGTGGACAGACTATGCAACGCCATCACTAACAGGGACGTTGTAGAGCGTCCTCTGGTGGACAGACTATGCAACGCCATCACTAACAGGGACGTTGTAGAGCGTCCTCTGGTGGACAGACTATGCAACGCCATCACTAACAGGGACGTTTGTAGAGTGTTGTCAAACATCGCCGATGTGTCTTTGTCCTTAAAGACGGTTAAAGTTGTTTTTGTGTGTGTGGATTTTGCAGAATCCCAGCAGAGGAAGACATGTTCCTGCCACACAAGAGCGACGGATCAAAGAGACCTCAGTTCACAGACGTGAGGACGCTCCACGTGTTCACTCAGAACAATCAACAGCTGTTGTGTTAATATTACATTTCATTACATTTAGCTGACACTGAATCCAAAACTATTTCCAAAAGGTGCAAGAACAGCAAGAATAACATTTTGGCTTCAATTAAGTCAAACTACAAATGTTCCGGGAAACGCCAGAGCAGGGGGAATGAGAGTGGAAAACACCAGAGCAGGGGGAATGAGTGGAAAACACCAGAGAGGAAAACATGAATGAAGGGGACACCAGAGCAGGGGGAATGAGAAGGGGAAACACCAGAGCAGGGGGAATGAGTGGAAAACATCAGAGAGGAAAACATGAATGAGAGGGGGAACACCAGAGCAGGGGGAATGAGAAGGGGAAAACACCAGAGCAGGGGGAATGAGTGGAAAACATCAGAGAGGAAAACATGAATGAGAGGGGGAACACCAGAGCAGGGGGAATGAGAAGGGGAAAACACCAGAGCAGGGGGAATGAGTGGAAAACATCAGAGAGGAAAACATGAATGAGAGGGGGAACACCAGAGCAGGGGGATTGAGAGTGGAAAACACCAGAGCAGGGGGAATGAAAAGGGGAAACCTAGCAAAAGACATTCTTTTTTTAAATAAAAACATAGCGATGTAAATGGAGCCTGATGTCCTTCATTAAAAATGTTGAATGGTCATTTAGTTTTTTCAACCTGGATTGTTTCCAACACTGTTTCTACATCGTGATGAAGACTAGTAACAGGAAGTTAAGAGTCTTGTGTGTTTTCCAGTTTGAGGGTAAAACCTCCTTCGGGATGTCTGTCTTCAACCTCAGCAACGCCATCATGGGCAGCGGCATTCTGGGTCTGTCCTACGCCATGTCCAACACGGGCATCGTCCTCTTCCTGTAAGCCCCCCCCCCCCCCCCCACCCCCTCCCCCTTTGTTGTAACAAAACCTACTCCCTTGCAGACACCTTGGTTTTCACTAAACTAATCAACATGTAGGAGTGACATTTATTTAATGTAAAACAATGAAATTAATTATATTAAATTCAATTTAATACATTTAATACATTTAATACATTTAATTTATTGAATTCATTTAATTAAATACATTTAATTCATAAATTTAATCATTTTAATTCAATTCAATTCATTTGACAGTGACAGTGCACATTAATTAACATTGCTGTAATGCACCAGCATTAGCCGAAAGGCTATTTTTCATCTGTTGTCCCTGGAAAGAGCTTAAAATCGCCTACTGTAAAGTGTGTGTGTGTGGTGTGTGTGGTGGGGGGGGTGGGGGGGGGGGGGGGGGGGTAGATTAATGACATTACTATGATACGTTTTCTTGTGTTTTCCAGGATCCTGCTGACATGCATCGCCGCTCTGTCCTGTTACTCCGTCCACCTGCTGCTACGCAGCGCTGGCGTTGTGGGTGAGGCTTCGTCAAACATGGAAAATATTATCAGACAGTCTCAGAGCGTCAACTTTTCTAAAATACATTCTCTCTTCAGGCAATTTATTGACTGTTGTTTATGATTAGAGCCCAACCGATATATACAGATATTATCTGCCGATATTATCAGCCACATTAGGCATTTCCCGATCTATCGGTATCAATAACGGCCGATACACATTTTATTTGTTAGTGTGTTTTTGTTTAAGTGGCATATGTTAAGTTTGTATTTTTCTACATTTTATTTATCTGAACTTCAACATGTTTTGATGTTCTGACGTGACAATAAAAACTACTTATTATCGTATTATTTTACTCATAAATGGGTACAAATAACTAATGTTAGGGAAATATGTTTGTTTTGTTGCACGTTTCTGGATATTTAACAAAAAAAATGTATCGTCCGATTTATCGGATTTTGAAATAACCCAATATTTGTATCGTATCGGCCTTTAAAACCCTTTATCGCTCGGGCTCTATTTATGATGATATTTTAGGGGGATCCAGATCCAGTTTGGGTCTGTTTTGAGTACTTTTGTACAGGTGTCAGTAGTACTGCGTCTCCGTTATCCTTCAGGCATCCGAGCCTACGAGCAGCTCGGCATGAGAGCGTTTGGTCATCCAGGGAAGATCGTGGCAGGTGTCGTCATCACGCTGCACAACATCGGAGGTAAGACACCGGCTTATTAAATATGGTAATGCTCCGAGGCGGAAGGCAGTACAAAAATATAAATACTGCAGTAAATGTACTATTACTGCAATGAACTTTTAAGTACAAGTAACATTACCTGTATAAAAATCTACTCAGGTAGAAGTCCAAAAAAGCTCATTTAAAATTGACTGAGAGTAAAAGTTACTTTTAGACTTGAAATGGGAGGGGGGGGGGGAGATGACATGCAGCAAGGGGCCGCAGGTCGGAGTTGAACCCGCGGCCGCTGCATTGGTACCCGTGATTACTATGATTTCCTACTGTAAATTAACAGTAGTTTACTGGTGAAGCTGCTTCCAGTACAGTACTGTAAATTCAAATTACAGCTAGTAACTGTATACCTGTTGACAGTAAAATACCTTAATTTTAAAATACAGTATGCTTACTGTAAATCAACAGTAGTTTACTGACGAAGCTGCTGCCAGTATTTTACAGTAAATTCAAATTAGTAACTGTATACCTGTGGACAGTAAAATACCTTAATTTTAAAATACAGTAAACTACTGTTAATGAGCAGTAGTTTTCTGGTGAAACTGCTGCCAATATCTTACTGTAAATTCAAATTACAGTTTGTAACTGTACACCGGTTTACAGTAAAATACCTTAATTTTAAAATACAGTATGCCCACTGTAAATAAACAGTAGTTTACAGGTAAATCTGCTGCCAGTATATTACTATAAATTCAAATAATGCAGTTAGTAACTGTATACCTGTTTACAGTAAAATACCTTCATTTTAAAATACAGTATGCTTACTGTAAATCAACCGCAGTTTACTGACAAAGCTGCTGCCAGTATATTACTGTAAATTTGCGGTGAAAGGTTTTACAGTGAACTTAATTATTTCCTGTAAATGTAGAAATGCAGGATATGGGATTCAAATAGAAAACACGTGTCTGGCGGAGGACCCCCAGATCCCCTGTTTTGGGTCCCTTACACCCTTGGATGGATGTGGATTTTAATGTAGCTAAGTAAAAATACTTCAACTAAAACATACTCACGTTAAAGTAAAATCACAGATTTAAAAGAACTACACTGAAAAGTAGAAGTCCACAAAACGACGACTCAGTTACAGGAACGTGAGTAATTGCAGTTCGGTACTTTCCACCTCTGGTAACGGAGATGTTTGTGTCACGTGACTAGGTTGCCAAGGGAAGCAAAAGGTGCCAAAACATCCCTGTTTTGAGGGAACACGTAAAAACATGTTGCCATGGAAACTAATAACCACTGTTTCTTCAGGCTGTCTCTGTTTTCCTCCCCTGCAGCCATGTCCAGCTACCTGTTCATCGTCAAATCCGAGTTACCGCTGGTCATCCAAGCCTTCCTCGGCCAGACGTCCAGCTCCGAGTGAGTCCCGCTAGCAACTAGAGATCAACAATACGCAAACAAAGCGGCGCACGGCGCTACGGTTATTTGCCCCGGCCCCCCAGGAAGTGCGCCGGGTATTTGAAGCTAATTGACGTAGCGGCAAAATGGTGGAACTACAACTTCTAAAAGACTTTCCCCCACAGACTTACATGGAGAAAGAGACACATTTTAAATCAGTGGATTTGTCTTTTTTTGAGTGTCACAACCGGCGTGATCGTTTAGCCATCACGATGTTTGATCCCCATTCAAGTTAGCAGAGCGCTAAACAGGAAGTAGCCTGTATTTTGGGCTACTGTAGGTGTCACTCCCCGATGTGAGTCAAGTGCAGATGCATGCTCAGATTTAAACGGTTTATGGTATAACTGTCATATTGAAATTTGTAAAATCCGTGAAATAATAAAGTTTTCTTATTACAAACAATAACAGAAGATGGAAATAATTTCATAACCGTAGCTATCTATGGTTGTTTTGATGCTAACGTTAGCTCAAAACACCATTCAACTGACAGCCCTTTGTAGTGTTTGATGCTAACTTGTAGCTAAGCTAGCAGTGAACCAACTTGGTTAAGTAGGTCCATCTTTACTGTGATGACGTTACAGAAGTCGCTCGTTAGCATCTTGGATGCTAACTCCTTGTTGCAAAGTGACGCATGCACGACTCAAATCTGCACTCGACTCACATCGGGCAGTAGGATCCGTAGTGTGTGTGTGTGTGTGTGTGTGTGTGTGTGTGTGTGTGTGTGTGTGTGTGTGTGTGTGTGTGTGTATATATCTCACAAGCCTAGCCTAGATATTTGACTTTCTGCCCTGGGACAAAGTGAAAAATATCATTTTTTTACAACCTTACATGCAGTTTGAACAGCTGTTTTACACCATTTGTGTGTATGCTTAACTGTATGTATGTGTGTGTGTGTCTGTCTGTGCGCGTGTGTGTGTGTGTGTGTCTGTCTGTCTGTGCGCGTGTGTGTGTGTGTGTGTGTCTGTCTGTCTGTGCGCGTGTGTGTGTGTGTGTCTGTCTGTCTGTGCGCGTGTGTGTGTGTCTGTCTGTCTGTGCGCGTGTGTGTGTGTGTGTGTGTGTGTCTGTCTGTCTGTGCGCGTGTGTGTGTGTGTGTGTGTGTCTGTCTGTCTGTGCGTGTGTGTGTGTGTGTGTGTCTGTCTGTCTGTCTGTCTGTGCGTGTGTGTGTGTGTCTGTCTGTCTGTGCGCGCGTGTGTGTGTGTGTGTGTGTGTGTGTGGATCTTCTGCACCTAGCGACTGGTTCATGAATGGAAACTACCTCATCATCATCGTCACTTTGGGCGTCATCCTCCCCCTGGCTCTGATGAAACACCTGGGTAAGTGAGTTGAGGAGGGGGGGTGGTACGCAATCACGGAAGGCTTGCTTCATGTGGATGCGGCAACAGTGTTGTTGTTGTTGTTGTCATTACTCTGAATTCCTCCTGGGGGAGACAGAAACAACACACTGTAGCTTTAAGTTTTGTTTCCTTATTAAATGGTGATTTAATACAACCTTCAAAACGCCAATTAACACTCACCTACAGTGTGTGTGTGTGTGTGTGTGTGTGTGTGTGTGTGTGTTTGTTGTCTTTGTGTCTGAATGTTGTCATCTTGCGTTGTGCAGGGTATCTGGGCTACACCAGCGGCTTCTCCCTCTCCTGCATGGTCTTCTTCCTCTCTGCGGTGAGTCTGGGGGAAGCCACTGTGTATTACACAACATGATACACTGTAAAGTACACACCACAATACACTGTAAAGTACACGGCACAATACACTGTAAAGTACACGGCACAATACACTGTAAAGTACACAGCACGATACACTGTAAAGTACACGGCATGATAAACTGTATAGTTCACGGCATGATAAACTGTATAGTTCACGGCATAATACATTGTAAAGTACACAGCATGATACACTGTAAAGTACACAGCATGATACACTGTAAAGTACACGGCATGAGACACTGTAAAGTACACGGCATGATAAACTGTAAAGTACACGGCATGATAAACTGTAAAGTACACGGCATGATAAACTGTAAAGTTCACAACATGATACATTGTAAAGTACACAGCACGATACACTGTAAAGTACACGGCATGATAAACTGTAAAGTACACGGCATGATAAACTGTATAGTTCACGGCATGATACATTGTAAAGTACACGGCATGATAAACTGTAAAGTACACGGCATGATACACTGTTAAGTACACAGCATGATACACTGTAAAGTTCACGGCATGATAAACTGTATAGTTCACGGCATAATACATTGTAAAGTACACAGCATGATACACTGTAAAGCACACGGCATGATAAACTGTATAGTTCACGGCATGATAAACTGTATAGTTCACGGCACGATACACTGTAAAGTACACGGCATGAGACATTGTAAAGTACACGGCATGATACACTGTAAAGTACACGGCATGAGACATTGTAAAGTACACAGCATGATACACTGTAAAGTACACGGCATGATAAACTGTAAAGTACACGGCATGATAAACTGTATAGTTCACGGCATGATAAACTGTAAAGTACACAGCATGATACACTGTAAAGTACACGGCATGATAAACTGTATAGTTCACGGCACGATACACTGTAAAGTACACGGCACGATACACTGTAAAGTACACGGCATGAGACATTGTAAAGTACACGGCATGATACACTGTAAAGTACACGGCATGAGAATTGTAAAGTACACAGCATGATACACTGTAAAGTACACGGCATGATAAACTGTATAGTTTACGGCATGATAAACTGTAAAGTACACAGCACGATACACTGTAAAGTACACGGCACAATACACTGTAAAGTACACGGCACGATACACTGTAAAGTACACGGCACGAGACATTGTAAAGTACACGGCATGATACACTGTAAAGTACACGGCATGATACATTGTAAAGTACACAGCACGATACACTGTAAAGTACACGGCACGATACACTGTAAAGTACACGGCACGATACACTGTAAAGTACACGGCACGATACACTGTAAAGTACACGGCACGATACACTGTAAAGTACACGGCATGATACACTGTAAAGTACACGGCATGATACACTGTAAAGTAAACGGCATGATACACTGTAAAGTACACGGCATGATACACTGTAAAGTACACAGCATGATACACTGTAAAGTACACGGCATGATAAACTGTAAAGTACATGGCATGATGCACTGTAAAGTACACGGCATGATAAACTGTAAAGTACATGGCATGATGCACTGTAAAGTACACGGCATGATACACTGTAAAGTACACGGCATGATACACTGTAAAGTACACGGCATGATAAACTGTAAAGTACACGGCATGATGCACTGTAAAGTACACGGCATGAGAATTGTAAAGTACACAGCATGATACACTGTAAAGTACACGGCATGATAAACTGTATAGTTTACGGCATGATAAACTGTAAAGTACACAGCACGATACACTGTAAAGTACACGGCACAATACACTGTAAAGTACACGGCACGATACACTGTAAAGTACACGGCATGAGACATTGTAAAGTACACGGCATGATACACTGTAAAGTACACGGCATGATACATTGTAAAGTACACAGCACGATACACTGTAAAGTACACGGCACGATACACTGTAAAGTACACGGCACGATACACTGTAAAGTACACGGCACGATACACTGTAAAGTACACGGCACGATACACTGTAAAGTACACGGCATGATACACTGTAAAGTACACGGCATGATACACTGTAAAGTAAACGGCATGATACACTGTAAAGTACACGGCATGATACACTGTAAAGTACACAGCATGATACACTGTAAAGTACACGGCATGATAAACTGTAAAGTACATGGCATGATGCACTGTAAAGTACACGGCATGATAAACTGTAAAGTACACGGCATGATACACTGTAAAGTACACGGCATGATACACTGTAAAGTACACGGCATGATAAACTGTAAAGTACACGGCATGATGCACTGTAAAGTACACAGCATGATACACTGTAAAGTTTGGTAACAGCTGAATGGATTTAGGAGTGCATTAAATTAAAAGTGAGGTCTTCCTGAAAGAATTTACACTGAGCTACAGTTGAGGTCAAGTTGGCTTGTGGGAAATGTAGGCGCCAGGTTTTGACAAAGAAGACTAATGCATGGAATAAAGGAGTACATTGGGTTGTGTTGGAATATAAAATGTTATATGTGCTTAAACATTGTGTGAGATTTGCATTATTATAATCCCACTAATCAGTCCGAAAACGTCCCAGTTAGATCAGAGAGGCTCCGAAATCAGGGTAGCAGCTATTGCCATGGTTCCGCTACACGTTCTGTGATGCCATGTTCAACTGCTACACTGTGGTGCCCTGCTTCCTCCTGCTACGTCCTGCTCTGCTGTGCCTTGTAATGCTGCACAGCGTCCTGCTATGCCATGAACTACCACAAAGAACTGCTACAAACTACTAATACTTTTTCTATTTTTGTTATTGCCACTCTTCATTCTAACCCCAACCGGCCCGTCAGACACCGCCTACCAAGAGCCTGGGTCTGACCGAGGTTTCTGCCTAAAAGGAAGTTTTTCCTCGCCACTATCGCACTGTTGCTTGCTCTGGAGGAAACTAGAACTGTTGGGTCCTTGTAAATTCCGGAGTGTGGTCTATCTGTAAAGTGTCTTGAGATAATTCTTGTTATGAATTGATACTATAAATAAAATTGAATTGAATTGAATTGAATTGAAACACCCTAAAAATATTCTTTACGGTCCCCGAGAGAACCGAGTAGACCTGCCTTTATACACCGTCCACATTTTCTTTAAAACTTTCCATTTTCAGGGTGAAGTTGGACGTTTTTTGGGGTCTAACTGTGTTTCTCTGTCTCATCAGGTCATCTATAAGAAATTCAACATCGCTTGTCCTCTGGAAGTGTTCGGCAACTACTCGGTGACCACGGACGTCTCAGAGGACACGTGTGCTGTCAAATACCTCACCGTCAACCAAGAGGTACACACACACACACACACACACACGCACACACACACATACACACACACACACACACACACACACACACACACACACACACACACACACACACACACACACACACACACACTCGTGTCTTGTCTTGGACTCAAACCTCTTTGGACTTGACTAGTCCTGGTCTTGGACTCGACTAAGGTGGTCTTGGACTTGTCTTGGACTCAACTAGTCCTGGTCTTGGACTTGTCTTGGACTCGACTAAGGTGGTCTTGGACTTGTCTTGGACTCGACTAGTCCTGGTCTTGGACTTATCTTGGACTCGACTAAGGTGGTCTTGACTACAACCCTGTAACAAGCGATATCTGTTATCAGAATAACTGGCGATGAATGTAATAGTGGATCATCTTTGCAGCTCTAGTCTGTTGGTGGGTCTAGAGCTCTAGAGGGTTGGGGTGGGCTCTGAACCCACGTGGGGTCAGGAACTATTTTCGGGTCCATCATGTTACACACAGCTGGACACGGGGAGTTTACGAGCTTCCTGGAAAACATTCAGCTTCTCTGCTTCCTGATTTGCAGACGGCGTACACCATCCCCATCCTGGCATTTGCTTTTGTGTGTCACCCTGAAGTTCTGCCCATCTACACTGAACTCAGCAAGTAAGATGTACACGTTATATTAAACATACAGAACACGTTTATAATTCCACTGGTCCAGTTGAACACGGCCACGCATCACACAGATGTCCTTTTAACATTTATTACTACAAAGAAAATAAACACATAAAATACAATGAGTCAAATATACTTCTTTCAGTCATTTTACAGTCTCTCAAACATGTTTCCTTAACTAGACGGGCCCCATAATGTTAGCGTCACAACAGCACTTGATATCTGAACGCCCATTCAGCCCAATAAACGCCAAAGTCTTGTCTTCAGTTTAAACTTTTACTCATGTTTCTACGTTAAGGTATGGCAACACAGCATGGTCCCAAAGAGGGGGCGTTTGGAGCGATGTTGAGCGATTTCCCGAACTTTTCCCATTCAAGTCTATGAGAAATCTTTCGCCGTTTTTTTCCAATTTCATGAAAACCGCGTGGCAAATCTCTTAGAAAAGTCATAGCACACCATTCCCGATCATTACACACATTTCGATGTATTTTGTGTGCGCGTGTTGGCAACGCTCCGGGACTAGTAGTGGGACAAAAATCTGGCGGAAGAACAATAATAAGTGTGGGCAATAATCGTCATTGCACCGATTGCTGCTATTGCAGCACATTGGCACACTGAATAAAAACATAAAATACAATGAGTCACATCTACTTCTTTCAGTCATTTTACAGTCTCTTAAACATGTTCCCTTAATTAGACGGGCCCCGCGATGTTAGCGCCACAACAGCACGGAAAGTGCATTAAATACAAAGAAATCACGACAAATATTAAACAAATTTAACAAGGCTGAAATACAAAAGCACAATTACCGTGTGCAAAATCTTAGTTTGAGCCCGTACATTTTGCCTCTGCAGCCACATTGACTCTCCCTGGAGACCTTTTTTTACCCACAATGCAACAGGTGTGGCCTTCACTAAACTCATCTGGTCATTTGACCTTTTGACTTCAACATAAAAATATTGCATTTGCAATAAAGAACAAAATGTAAACAAAATATTTTTAATGTAAATGTAAATGTGCTGTATTTATATAGCGCTTTTCCAGTCTTAACAACATATTAATGTGAAATATTTTTGCGCAATTTTAAATCAAACGTCCCTTTTTAAACGTATTTATTATGCATTTTTAAGGTTTTTAATTACCGTATGAATTCACACACTAATGGAATATGGACTAACATCTGAACAACAGAGATTTTGTTATCTCAGAAAACTGCACTTCAACCCTTGTGTTGTCTTCCTGTCAACAATGGTCACTTTTTTTCAACATTATTGTCGCTTTTTCCGACATTTGTGTCACTTTTTCAATGTTGTGGGTGCCTTTTTTTGATGTTTTTTCCAAAGATTTTTTTATATTTTTAATGCTGTTGATTTTCAGCGCTTATTTCGGTGGCCCATTTTTTGTGACAAAGACAGTCAATTTGACCCAAGGACAACATGAGGGTGTGAATGTGACTGTCATTGTTTTTGTAGTGCTGCCTTTTAGATTTAATTCAGTGTTCAATTTGTTCAAAAAAAGAATATATTTTTTTTAAATTAAACAGCGTTATTGAAGATCACATATTTTCCTTAGTATCCTGTAGCCATAGTGTACTGTATAGCTTAAAAATATCTGCTTTCTTCTCCTCCTACAGCCCAACAAAGAGAAGAATGCAAAATATCGGCAACGTCTCCATCCTGGGAATGTTCATCATGTACTTCCTCACCGCCACATTTGGCTACCTGACCTTCTACGGTGAGCCGACGTCTCCTCAAGTCCTCGGCCTAATGATGTGAGGCGTCACAGGTTATATCTGTGTGTGTGTGTGTGTGTGGTGTGTGTGTGTGTGTGTGTGGGGTGTGTGTGTGTGTGTGGTGGTGTGTGTGTGTAGGGAACACCGAAGCAGAGCTGCTCCATACCTACAGCAAGGTGGACCCCCTGGACACTCTGATCCTGTGTGTTCGCCTGGCGGTCCTGGTGGCCGTCACTCTGACTGTACCCGTGGTCCTGTTTCCTGTGAGAACACACACACCACACACACACACACAAAACACACACACACACCACACACACACACACACCACAACACACACACAAAATACAAAGTAAAGTGGGAAGGATTCAGTAAATAAGGGTCCAGCACCAACATGCAAAACCATAGACTGTATAAATAGCGGGCGTAGCATCCATGATGCACCGCCATTTTGAAGCCTTGAGTTTGGCGAGTTTGTTGTCGCCATCTTGTTTTTTTGACAAGAGGGGGGGGGAGCTGGGGAGGATGAGGAGCCCTAGATAGTGCGTTGTGCCCTTCTGAAGCGACTCCTTCATCTGCATGTACGCCAGAACAAAGAAATCTGCAGAAATTCCCTCAAGTTACAAGCTAACGCTATCGCTAGCTAGCTAGCTCTGTTGGCAGAAAGCTGAACAAGACATTTCTAGGTGACCAAAATGTTCCGGTTTACTTTACGCTGAAGTGAAAACTAACAGTGAGACGGTCAAAGTTCAAGATAAAAACACAGACAACAGCCAAAAACAAGTCGAGGTCTGTTTTAATGTCCACAGTAGTAAGGGGACCAGATCTCTCAGACAAAATCCGGGGACATTTTCAGCTCAGAAGCGTATTTACCTCCAAAACACGTCATGTTTTTATTTTTGTAAAACTCAAAACGGGAACACTAGACCTAGAGCTGTTCTCATTAGGGCCCCCCCCCCCCCGCCCATCCCCCAAAGGTCTGATCCTGAATCACCCCTGCTCGCTTTGCTTCTGACAGACTCAGATTAATATTAAGTGTAAATATAAGTGTCTGACAACATTATGGAAAGGATTTCTAAGGAGGACGACCTTTCTCTTAAAGATTAAGATCCTTTTTAACCCTTGTGTTGTCTTCCCGTCAAAATCTTTATCGATGTTTTTAACTTTTTCTTACATTTTTGCCACTTTTTTTCAATGTTTGTCACTGTTTTTGACGTTTTGATCACTACGTAACACTGACTTATTAATTTAAGTTTACAGTTAATTTTGGAATTTATGGTCAATAAACCTCATTTATAGGAAATTATACCTAATGTTTGAGTTAGAAAAGCAGAATTTAGGAATAAATGAGACTAAAATTAAAGGAATGGATGTTAAATGCTATAAAACTTGAATAAGACGCCCCAAAATTAATGAAAGTAGAGATTTGTACTTGCCAAAGAGCGTTGGAATCAATCATGTTATTTTGGGGAATTAAAAAGAACATTGATATAGGACAACGGGTCAATTTGACCCGAGGACAACATGAGGGTTAAAACATAAAAGTCTGCAAAAGTTGCGTTTGCTAAACCCACCAGACTCCATGTAAATAATCAGTAATTTTAGCATCGTAAAACACAGCTTTCTAAAACATCTCTGAGCAGCGGAGGCTCCGGCTGTCTGGAGCGACTATCGGCTCCGTTTGGTCAGAGTTTTCTTTCTTTCCTTCCAATTTCGGGTCTGTCAGTCACGGTGAAAACAGGGGACATTTCCGGGGACAGATCCAGCCGGGGACAGGTCACCAAAACCGGGGACGTCTGGTCACCCTAACAGTGTTAGCATGGTTAGCGTCATTAAGCCTCAACTGTGTTGAACACAGACACAGAAGTTGAGGATTGTTAACACACAGGTCTTCTGCATTGACTGGTTGTATGTTTCCTGGACTCTGTGTGAAAACGGAGCAGCAGTACGTGTCCTTACGTCTGGGTTTCTGTCAGATCCGGCGAGCCCTCCTGCAGCTGCTGTTTCCAGGGAAACCCTTCCACTGGCTGCGTCACATCGCCATCGCCCTGTGTCTGCTGTCCGTTGTCAACCTGCTGGTCATCCTCGTCCCTAACATCCGGGACATCTTCGGCATCACAGGTGGGACATTAGACTTTGGAAGCATGAGGACGAAAAGAGGACTAAAAAGATCTAGCCAAATAAAAATGAACTCTGACTTCTGTACAATAAGGGGACCAGATTTCTCAGACAAAATCCGGGGACATTTTCAGCTCAGAAGCGTTTATACCTCCAAAACACGTCATGCTTTTATTTTTGTAAAACTGAAAACGGGGACACTAGACCTAGAGCTGTTCTCATTAGGGTCTGAGTCTCACCCCCAAAGGTCTGATCCTAGACCCACCCCCTGCTGCTACTTCATAGTCCACTCCACTACACCTCAGAGGGGAATGTTTCAAGATAAAAAGTCCTAATATTTCAAGATAAAAAGTCCTAATATTTCAAGATAAAAAGTCCTAATATTTCAAGATAAAAAGTCCTAATATTTCATAATGTTGTCATGTTTACTGAACTACATTTTGCTTTATTGCTTCAGGCTTGTTTCTGCAGCAGCTCCTTGAGAATCAGATACAATAAAAACTGTTGAGGACATATTTTCCTTTGACATCGCTGCAGTATTAAACGAGATCGCTGCAGTCGGCAGCAGAGAAACAAGCTGCGATGGAAGTTAACGGGATAATTGTCCAACTTGTATTTAGGTTCATTAAAGAGCTCGTTTTGCTGCCGACAGACTCAGATTAATATTCTAAGTGTCTGACAACATCATGGAAAGGATTTCTAAGGAGGTCGATCTTTCTGTTAAAGATTAAGATCCGTTTTAAAACCTAAAAGTCCGCAAAATTGCGTTGGCTAAACCCACCAGACTCCATGTAAATAATCAGTGATTTTAGCATCGTAAAACACGGCTTTCTAAAACCTCTCTGAGCTCCGCTGGCTCTGGCTGTCTGGAGCCCACGGGTGTAGGGTGTGCGATTATCGGCTGCGTTTTGAGGTTCTGGTTCTGGTTCTGTTGCCAGTTCGTTGCTGGTTCTACTCCAGTTCTCTAAGAACCAGCTGGATCTTCCCCAGCCTGAGAGCCAGCAGACCGTTGGTTTCTTCGACAGGCCACGGTGGTTCTGGTTTCCTCCCCAGACCACGGTGGTTCTGGTTTCCTCCCCAGACCACGGTGGTTCTGGTTTCCCCCCCAGACCACGGTGGTTCTGGTTTCCCCCCCAGACCACGGTGGTTCTGGTTTTCCATCCATGTCCAAAGCTAACATCAACATCTCTCTATGGTTAACAGCTGACCGGGGTTTTCAAAATGGCCGCCAGAAGTTTTTGTTTTCTAACGCCATGATAACCCCCCCCCCCCCCCAGCACCTGACGTACCCGGTTCTTATCTCTAGACCAGTGCTATGTTGGTGCTGAGTTGGAACCTGTTTTCTTGGCCAGAACCAGGTTTATTTGTGTGGAAAAGCAAAGAACTGGTTCAATATTTGGCCCCGACTCTGAACCCGCACCAGAACCGCCTTGGTGGAGGAGACATATACAGTGGCCACAATACTGGATTTTATTCTGGGGTCTGATTCGTTACAACCAGCAGCTTTCTCTGAGATAAATTCAGTTTTTACAATGACATGATGTGTGTGTCTAGGGGCCACCACCGCTCCCAGTCTGATCTTCATCCTGCCTGGACTCTTCTACATTCGCATTGTCCCCACGGACCAGGAACCCATGAACTCCAGACCAAAGATCCAGGTTCCTATTTTCCTATCCAAGATCCTATTTTATATAGACCTTAGTGGTCCCCTAATACTGTATCTGAAGTCTCTTTTATATAGACCTTAGTGGTCCCTAATCCTGTATCTGAAGTCTCTTTATATAGACCTTAGTGGTCCCTAATCCTGTATCTGAAGTCTCTTTATATAGACCTTAGTGGTCCCCTAATACTGTATCTGAAGTCTCTTTTATATAGACCTTAGTGGTCCCCTAATACTGTATCTGAAGTCTCTTTTATATAGACCTTAGTGGTCCCTAATACTGTATCTGTAGTCTCTTTATATAGACCTTAGTGGTCCCCTAATACTGTATCTGAAGTCTCTTTTATATAGACATTAGTTGTCCCTAATACTGTATCTGAAGTCTCTTTTATATAGACCTTAGTGGTCCCTAATACTGTATCTGAAGTCTCTTTTATATAGACCTTAGTGGTCCCCTAATACTGTATCTGAAGTCTCTTTTATATAGACCTTAGTGGTCCCTAATACTGTATCTGTAGTCTCTTTATATAGACCTTAGTGGTCCCCTAATACTGTATCTGAAGTCTCTTTTATATAGACATTAGTTGTCCCTAATACTGTATCTGAAGTCTCTTTTATATAGACCTTAGTGGTCCCTAATACTGTATCTGAAGTCTCTTTATATAGACCTTAGTGGTCCCCTAATACTGTATCTGAAGTCTCTTTTATATAGACATTAGTGATCCCCTAATACTGTAGCTGAAGCCTCTTTTATATAGACCTTAGTGGTCCCTAATACTGTATCTGAAGTCTCTTTATATAGACCTTAGTGGTCCCCTAATACTGTATCTGAAGTCTCTTTTATATAGACCTTAGTGGTCCCTAATACTGTATCTGAAGTCTCTTTTATATAGACCTTAGTGGTCCCTAATACTGTATCTGAAGTCTCTTTTGTACCTTTAAGTTTGGGACTAAGTGATTCTAAGTGACGTATCTTCTGTTTTTGGGGGGTTGCAGGCTGCGTGTTTTACAGCACTGGGTTTCATTTTCATGTCCATGAGCCTGACGTTCATCGGGATCGACTGGATGACGGGAGAAAAGCGAAATCTTGGCGGCCATTAAAGCAGCCCCCCCCCCCCTCAAGCCCGACACGCCCCCCCCAAGCCCGACAGCCCCCCCCCAAGCCCTCCGCGACCATCCACACCCTCCGCACGGGGGAAGCAACCTTTCTGCTGGAAGGCTCGGGGATCGGGACAATCCATTCCTCCGGAGGGATGAGGGGAGCCTGACTTGTCCCCCCCCCACCCCCGCCCCCACAGCAGCACCAGGACCCATCACCGCTGGTTTGGTTCTCCATGAGGAACCGATGGACACGTTGACCTCTGCAGACCCTCGACCATTAAAAGATATTTGAAGCTAAATGTGGCGTCGATTTACAGGGTTTCTCACGTTTTCAGACCCAGGATCATTTATCCAATGAAAGAAAACTCACAGACCATCTAACTGCCAAAATACCCCCCAAAACCAAGAGGCCTCTTACTTCCACAGAAAGAAGAATTTAAAGATCAACTCACGATTTTATGTTAATGATTTTTTAACGGGTTAAAACAAGGGAACAGTGACATTTTTGCAACTCGAACAATTAACCTTGTGATTCATCTGTGAATTTATTCTAATTAACATATTTGGTTAATAAAAATGAACAGAAGATGAAACAGCGTGTCATTTTTTTAAAGTAATGTGTGTGTTTTAATGGTAATTACAAATTAATATTTTAAATAAAAAGGCCATTGTATAGGATGGAGATTGTCAAAAGGGCTCCCGGGACCTTTAGGGGTTCCTCAGAGTTCTTACACGGGGCCCCCAAAGTTATTGTTTAACCCTTGTGTTGTCATCACGTCAAGATTGAAAATCGACGCATTTATTGAAGCTTTTTTCATCAATGTTTTTAACTTTATCTTACGTATTTGTCGCTTTTTTACGTTTGTCACTTTTTTTGACGTTTTCAACACTACGTAACACTAACTTATTAACGTTAGTTTTACAGTTATTTTTAGAATTTATGGCAATAAACCTCATTTATAGGAAATTATACCTTATTTTTGAGTTAGAAAAGCAGAAATTAGGAATTATTGAGACTAAAATTAAAGGAATGGATGTTGATGATAATCACAGACTGGAATATGTCAACTTTTACTCAACACTATTTCAACAACACTTCACTTTGTTTTACAATGCTATAAAATAGAATAAGACCCAAAATTAATGAAAGTAGAGATTTGTACTTGGCAAAGAGCGTTGTGTGGAATCAATCATGTTATTTTGGGGAATTAAAAAGAACATTGATATAGGACAACGGGTCAATTTGACTGAAGTCAAAATAATTCCTAATTTCTGCTTTTCTAACTCCAACATTAGGTATAATTTCCTATAAATGAGGTTTATCGACCATAAATTCCAAAAATAACTGTGAAACCAAAGTTAATAAGTTAGTGTTACGTAGTGTTAAATGTAAAAAAAAAAGTGACAAACATTGAAAAAAAAGGGTCAAAAACTTGAGAACAAGTTAAAAACATCGATAAAGCATCAAAGATTTTGACGGGAAGACAACACGAGGGTTAACCAGCGTCTTCATTAAGATTACGACAGCTGCTCTTCAAGTTTGTAAGGCATCTTTATTCAAGTCGGCACCATACCGTATGTACAACAATCCTCCGAACAGCGTTATTAATAAGACTACATTCAAACGCCGATCACTCAACATATTCAGTTTGAGTCTAATCACGTCGGCCGAGCAACCGCTAACGTCTGAAAACGCCCGAAAGACTCCTGTATTAAAAATTCCCAGTGAAAGATATGATGTTATCCAAGATACCTTATGAAAAATCTTATGTTTTTGTACATCAATATGAACGACTTTACATTTCAGCTGTAAAAGGTCCGACGGCGACGGCACCGGTGCACGGGACCCCCGGAGAGCACGACTAGCCACGGAAATCAGTTTGTAAATTAAAAAGACACTAATTGTCATCTTCGTACATCCGTACGAATTGTGCATTTAAATGCCGGGTTAGCTCCGTGGTTCCCAAAAAGAAAAAAACAATTAGCTCGCCCTTTTTCTTAAGTCTCTTTATCATCGGAGTGCTGTTTTAGTCCCATTTGGGTTTGTAGGGCTCCAGGTTTTTTCCCATAACCTTTGCCCCGGCAGGCGGACCGGACCGGACCATGACCCCCTTCAGCCTTCTCGGACTTTGGCGGCGAGTGCCGAGTTCTCCTGTCTCATGGCCTTGTAGTCCTCCAGAATCCGCTCCAGGTTCGCCACCGTCTTACTGCTGTTCTCTGTCTCGATCTGGGGGAAAAATTAAGATGGCATTAAAAAAAAAAGGATTTTAACCCCCATGTTGTCCTCATGTTGCCCCCATGTTGTCCCCATGTTGCCCTCATGTTGTCCCCATGTTGTCCTCATGTTGCCCCCATGTTGTCCCCATGTTGCCCCCATGTTGTCCCCATGTTGTCCCCATGTTGTCCTCATGTGTCCATGTTGCCCCATGTTGCCCCCATGTTGCCCCATGTTGTCCCCCATGTTGTCCCATGTTGCCCCATGTTGCCCCATGTTGTCCCCATGTTGTCTCCCATGTTGTCCCCCATGTTGCCCTCATGTTGCCCCCATGTGCCCTCGTTGCCCTCATGTTGTCCTCATGTTGCCCCATGTTGCCCCTCATGTTGCCCTCAGTTGCCCTCATTGTCCTCATGTTGTCCTATATCAGTGTTCTTTTTAATTCCCCAAAATAACCTGATTGATTCCAACGCTCTTTGCCAAGTACAAATCTCTACTTTCATTAATTTTGGGTCTTATTCTATTTTATAGCATTGGAAAACAAAATGGAAGTGTTGTTGAAATAGTATTGAGTAAAAGTTGACATATTCCAGTCTGTGATTATCATCAACATCCATTCCTTTAATTTTAGTCTCAATAATTCCTAATTTCTGCTTTTCTAACTCAAACATTAGGTATAATCTCCTATAAATGAGGTTCATTGACCAATAACTCTGGGCACTGTGGAGAGGTGTTCTCTTCATGGATTCAGTTCAGTAAAACTGCAGTTTAGAGTGGGCTTTTATTGTGGCGAGCCTAAGGCACACCTGTGCAATAATCCTGCTGTCTAATCAGCACCTTGATACGCCACACCTGGAGGTGGATGGATCATCTCGGCAAAGGAGAAGTGCCCACTAACACAGATTTAGACCGATTTGGGAACAGCATTTAAGAGAAATAAGCCTTTTCAGTGCATGGAAAGTCTCAGATCTTTGAGTTCAGCTCATGGAAAATAGGGGCAAAGACAAAAGTGATTACAATTTTGTAGTTTCTTCTCTCCTGTGTGACAGAGAGTTGTGGACAAAACAAAACAAAACCTTCGAGGACGCCATCTTGGGGCTTGGGGAAAACACTGATCCACATATTTCACCATTTTCTGACATTTTAGAAACCCCAAACTACTAATCCATTCATCCAGAAAACAATCAACAGATGAAAATAATCATTAGTTGCCGCCCCGGTCACCGTAGGGTTTCTACCTTCAGAGTCTTCCCAGAACCAATCACCTCTCTGCCCGTAAAGACACATGTCCACGTACCAGACTGTGCACGATGTGATGAGCATATTGAATCTGTTTAACCCGTTTGTGCCGGATGCTTCGTACCGACACATCACATCTACCGCCGGTTACCGCGTTGCGTAACTCTGGACCTCCTGGTCTTTTCATGACGCGTGCAGCAGAGAGAACGCACCGTCATTGGTTTAAAATACACATCATTTGCCGCTCCTCGGACGTGGAATGCCCTCCCCGACCATCTGAGGGCACCACAGACTTTTGAGACTTTTAAAAAAAAAGGACTAAAAACATTTCTTTTTAGCCGAACTTATGGAGTTTTAACCTCGCACGAAAATGTCGTCGCACTATTTATAGATATTTTACGCTGATGTTTTTTTTACCTTGCTTTTATGATCTTACCTGTAGCACTTTGAGATTTGTTTAAATGTAAAGTGCACTACAAATACAATGTATCATTATTACTATTATTATTATTATTATGATGAGGCGGGTCTTGTTGGCTATTTAAAGCCACGTGACCACCAAAATGTACCGTGGTTCGCTGAAAATCCTGTCAATCAACCAGACACACGTGTGCGTTTGTTTATGAATTTTTGAGAGACGAGCGAGAAGATGGCTCCGACGGAGGAGGAGTTAGACAGCGAGGGCGGGGACGTGGAGGTGGAAGATAGTGAGGAGTTTGGGAGGGAGGATGTGGTAGATGACGATGATGATGATGATGATGACGACGATGATGATGAAGTGCTGGTTGATCCTTTGCGCCACGCAGCAGCCGGCGGTAGATGGGACGTGTCGGCGCGAAGCATCCGGCACATTTGGGTTAACGTGGAACTCTTACCTGCTCCTCTAGATCTCGAATCTCTCTCAGGATCGTCCCGGTGTCTTCGATGGTTTGGATCAGCTGACTGCAGTTCTACGGGAGGAGACGGAGAGATGCAGAGAGGACGTGTTACACATTCGCTGAGAAGAGCAAACGGAGAAGATGAAATCTTCAAAACGTAGTCGAGAAGAACCGTGAGGACGTACTTCATGCAGGGCCGCCAGGTACTTGTAGGATTTGCGGACGGATTCGTCTTTTTTGGCGTCCTTCAAATGACAAAAACACATAAATAAACATGAAAAATCAGTTCATCCATAAACACGTGTGTGTGTATATTGACATATATATTATTATTATTATTATTATATTTGAAAACATCCTTGAGGTCGTACCAGAATAGGTTTCCATGGTTTCAATTAAAAAAAAAGAAAAAAAAAGAAATTGGGTTTGTTCTCCCAGTGAAAACTCAAGAAAGCGAAAATCATAAGAAACAAACGCCAGAAACTTTGGAAAAGCAAGAAAATGAATGGCCAAGACATTAAAGTACTGTAAAAAAAAAAAAGAAATCTTGGAAGGGGGGGGGGGGGGGGGGGGGAACCACACACCTAAAATCTTCCCTGTCACCAAATTGGTTAGTGAGGGCTCTGTGTGAATGTAAATAAATAAATAAATAAATATATGTACTCGTTCTGGAGAGTTGCGACATATATTACGAAAGGCACTCAGAGATTTTTTTGTGATAGTTGAAAGAAAATGACAAAAAAATATGCACTATGAAATGCATCCGTCATTCTCTTTTTAGTGCTGCCTTTTATAATTAATTCAATGCTCAATTTATTCAATAAAAGACAGTTGGGAAATGCTTTCCTATCATTTATTTTGAATTCAACCAGCAATTCGTTGCATGTTAGCAGAATACAGAAAGCAGCAGAACTGAGAACACATTTAATATCTGTAAATTTATCGCGATATTCAACAGCAACACTGCAAGTGTTCTTTATTCGTGCTGCCCTAAGCTAAACGTGACAAGATGAACTCTGGTACCTTGAAGACCAGCTCGTCGGTCACAGCGAAGGTCCGGTCCAGTTTCCCCGTCAGACTGTTGATTTCTTTCTGGAGCTCCTTGGTGTCCGACAGGATCTGCAGAGAAAGGTAACGCCGTGTTGACGAGGAGGGCTGGGGACCTTTCAACGGTAATCAATAAGGGTACTGACACCCTGACGCTGGTCCCTTTCAACAGTAATCAATAAGGGTACTGACACCCTGACGCTGGTCCCTTTCAACAGTAATCAATAAGGGTACTGACACCCTGACGCTGGTCCCTTTCAACAGTAATCAATAAGGGTACTGACACCCTGACGCTGGTCCCTTTCAACAGTAATCAATAAGGGTACTGACACCCTGACGCTGACGCTGGTCCCTTTCAACAGTAATCAATAAGGGTACTGACACCCTGACGCTGGTCCCTTTCAACAGTAATCAATAAGGGTACTGACACCCTGACGCTGATCCCTTTCAACAGTAATCAATAAGGGTACTGACACCTGACGCTGACGCTGGTCCCTTTCAACAGTAATCAATAAGGGTACTGACACCCTGACGCTGACGCTGGTCCCTTTCAACAGTAATCAATAAGGGTACTGACACCCTGACGCTGACGCTGGTCCCTTTCAACAGTAATCAATAAGGGTACTGACACCCTGACGCTGGTCCCTTTCAACAGTAATCAATAAGGGTACTGACACCCTGACGCTGATCCCTTTCAACAGTAATCAATAAGGGTACTGACACCTGACGTGGTCCCTTTCAACAGTAATCAATAAGGGTACTGACACCTGACGCTGGTCCCTTTCAACAGCAATCAATAAGGGTACTGACACCCTGACGCTGGTCCTTTCAACAGTATCAATAAGGGTACTGACACCCTGACGCTGTCCCTTCAACAGTAATCAATAAGGGTACTGACACCTGACGCTGGTCCCTTTCAACAGCAATCAATAAGGGTACTGACACCTGCGCTGGTCCCTTTCAACAGTAATCAATAAGGGTACTGACACCCTGACGCTGACGCTGGTCCCTTTCAACAGTAATCAATAGGGTACTGACACCCTGACGCTGACGCTGGTCCTTTCAACAGTAATCAATAAGGGTCTGACACCTGACGCTGGTCCCTTTCAACAGTAATCAATAAGGGTACTGACACCCTGACGGCTGATCCCTTTCAACAGTAATCAATAAGGGTACTGACACCCTGACGCTGGTCCCTTTCAACAGTAATCAATAAGGGTACTGACACCCTGACGCTGGTCCCTTTCAACAGCAATCAATAAGGGTATGACACCCTGACGCTGGTTCCCTTTCAAAGTAATCAATAAGGGTACTGACACCTGACGCTGGTCCCTTTCAACAGTAATCAATAAGGGTACTGACACCCTGACGTGGTCCCTTTCAACAGCAATCATAAGGGTACTGACACCTGACGCTGGTCCCTTTCAATAGTAATCAATAAGGGTACTGACACCACTGACGCTGGTTCCTAACAACAGTAATCAATAAGGGTACTGACACCCTGACGCTGGTTCCTAAACAACAGTAATCAATAAGGGTACTGACACCCTGACGCTGGTCCCTTTCAACAGTAATCAATAAGGGTACTGACACCCTGACGCTGGTCCCTTTCAACAGTAATCAATAAGGGTACTGACACCCTGACGCTGGTCCCTTTCAACAGTAATCAATAAGGGTACTGACACCCTGACGCTGGTCCCTTTCAACAGCATCAATAAGGGTACTGACACCCTGACGCTGGTCCCTTCAACAGTAATCAATAAGGGTACTGACACCCTGACCATGACGTGGTCCCTTTCAACAGTAATCAATAAGGGTACTGACACCCTGACGCTGGTCCCTTTAACAGTAATCAATAAGGGTACTGACACCCTGAAGCTGGTTCCTTCAACAGTAATCAATAGGGTACTGAACCCTGACGATGGTCCCTTCAAACAGTAATCAATAAGGGTACTGAACACCTGACGCTGGTCCCTTCAACAGTAATCAATAAGGGTACTGACACCCTGACGCTGGTCCCTTTCAACAGAATCAATAAGGGTACTGACACCTGACGCTGGCCCTTTCAACAATCAATCAAAAACGGTACCGACTCCCTGACTCTGACGCTGGTTTGTAACCAATTTCATGAAACAAAAAGAAATTACAACACAATCACAAATTAATTTGAGTGTTTTTCAGCTCCTACTGTGTAAAGCCCGCCTCTGTGTTGCGTTTCTCTACAACGTGTGACGTTAAGACAGCCAATCGAGGACGCCCCATTATTAGCATTTGCAACGTACCTTTGTGATTTCCTCCTTCTGTTTCTTGATGTTGCCGACGATCTCCAGGATCCTCTGGGTGTAGGCGGACCGAGACGCGTCCTGGGGAAGGTTTTCTAGCTCCGTCACCTACGTTTGGGAAAGAACAACGGTCAACCACGCACGTAGGACGTCCAGCAAGGAGCCAAAAACACAACTATCTTCCAAACTAAACACTGTCAACATGACTCGTGTGTCATTTGTCAGCATTGAAGATAAATGTAAACTCAGTGGGTTACCAGCTGTTGGTGGAGGTCTTCCTTCTTCTTGGCCTCCTCCGTAGACGCGCGGATCTTGTCGTGCAGAGACTTGATTTCAGAAAGCTTCCTGGACGACTCCAGCTGAGGAAAATGGAGGAAAGGGTTCAGAATATGAAAAAAAACAAAAAACAGGGACCCCTGGGGTTTGTCCAGGTTAAATTTAAGACCTTTTAACCCTCATGTTGTCCCCATGTTGCCCCCATGTTGTCCCCATGTTGCCCTCATGTTGTCCCCATGTTGCCCTCATGTTGCCCCCCCCGTTGCCCCCATGTTGCCTCATGTTGTCCCAAAGTTTCCCCGTTGTCCCATGTTGCCCCATGTTGTCCCCCATGTTGTCAAATGTTGTTTCATGGGTCCCCATGTGTTCATGTTGTCCCCATGTTGTCCCATGTTGTCCCCATGTTGTCCCAAAGTTGGGCCTCATGTTGTCTATCTCAATGTCTTTTTAATTCCCCAAATAACATGATTGATTCCAACGCTCTTTGCCAAATACAAATTCTTACTTTCATTAATTTTGGGTCTTATTCTATTTATGCATTGTAAAACAAAATGAATGTTGTTGAAATAGTATTGAGTAAAAGTGATATCCCGTCTGTATTACATCAAATATTCTTTAATTTGGTCTAAATAATTCCTTGTTTCTTTTCTAATAAACATTTAGGTTAATTCCTAAAATGAGCTTATTACCAAAATTAAAAAAATAACTTAAAAGTTTTAAAAATTTTTTATGGGGGAACGTTAAAAAAAGTGAGGGAATAAAAAAAGGGAAAAAAATTGGTGGGGGTTTGTAATAAAGGGTTAATTTTTAATTTTAAAGGGGAAAGACACCCGGGGTTCCCCAAAAAATTTTTTAATTTTGGACTAAATTGAAAATAAGGGGGGGGTGGGTGGGGGGGGGAGGGGAACACCCGGGGGGAGATCTTTTGAGCCCCGGGGCGAGAGCGGGGGGCCGGGGGCCCGGGGAGAGGGGGTGCCCCACCGTTGGGCCCGGCCCCCCCAGCCGGAGAGAGAGAGAGGAGAGGGGAGGGAGAGAAGGGGGGGGAGGGGGGAGAGGGGAGGGGGAGAGAGAGGAGACCAGAAGGGGAGAGGAGGGAGGGGGGCAGAGGGGAAGGGGAGGAAAGGGGAAAGAGAGAGAGAGGGGAAGAGGGGGGAGAGAGGGGGACAGGAGGGGGAGGGAGAGGGGGGGAAGGCGGGGGGAAAAAGGGGGGGAAAAGGGGAGAGAGGGGGGAAAGGGGGAGCGAGGGAGAGGGGTGTGTTGGTGTGGAGAGGACAGAGAGGGGGGAGAAGAGGAGAGACGAGGTGTGTGTGAGAGAGAGGAGAAGAGGAGAGAGGGGAGAGAGAAGACAGGGAAGACAGCCGAAGCAGACACAAAAAACAACAGACAAAAAAAAACCCAACACCCCACAGACGAAACCAATATAAAATATTATATATAATATTTATAAAATTTTATATATATTATATTTACTTTTAATTATATATATATTTTTTATAAAAACATAATATATATATTTTAAAAAATATATATTTTATAAAAATATTATAAATATTACCTAAATATTAAAATAATATATATAATATAATATCACACAAATAACTAAAATCAGTACATAAACACCACACAAGGCCCAAACAGGCAAAACTTTTTAAACATTTAAAGGTATTTTTCTTCTCCTTTTTTGTGCAACCGGGGGCAAAATGAACGTGCTGAGGAACGTTCAAATTAAACAGCCACTTAATAGAAGGCATTTTTCGGGGTTTTACCAAATGGGCCCAAAGTGGAAAATGGTGCAAATTTCTAAAAAGATTTTTTAAATAAAAAAAAAAAAAAGCGGAGGGGTTTTTGCAGTTGCTCCGGCCGCTTTTTAATTTTTTTCTTGGGCTTTTGGGTTTTAAAAACGGGACAAGTGAAGAAGTAAAAAGGAAGGGGGGGGGGGTGGGGGGGGGGGGGGCTCCCCCCCCCACTCTACCCCCCCTTCCTTTTTTTCCCCCCCCCCCCCGGGCGCCCGTAAATGGGCATTTTAAACAGATTTTCTTAAATAGAACTAGCTTATGGAGATGTGTTACTTTATAAGTTTTGATCCCTTTTTCTTATCTTATTTTTCCTTTAATCTGACTTTGAGCAAATGCAAATTAAACTAACAGATTTGATTGGGGTAGAAGAGGGTCTCACGCAGCCCCGTACCTGAAGCTTTGGGAAAGGGTTGGCGTCTGCATCTGGAAAGGTCGATGGTTTTCTTTACCTGCATCGTTCCTTTCTAGAGTTGCCCAGTTCTCTTGCTTTAATATCCATCACCCGCACCCCCAAAACTTCCCCCCCGGGGAAAAAAAAAAAGTTAGGCCAGTTATTTAAAAGCCATTTTATTTTTTTTGGGGTTTATTTACAGGAAAAAAAGAAAAAAGGGGTTAAAAAATATTTTTAAAAAAAGTTTTAAAAAAGAAAAAAATAGTATGGAAACAATAAAAGGGTTGCGTTTTTTTTGTTGTTTTTTTTTAAAGGCAGATCAAAAAGAAAGGGGTTTCAGCCTGATTTTAAAAAAACTGAGTTCCAGGGACCTGCGTTTCGGGAGTTTGGTCCGAAAAGTGGAGAAAAAATGAAGTGCTTCGCCTTGTTTCCAACCAACGAAGTATTTTTGAAAAGAGGGTGGGGTTTTTGGTGGGTTTGAGAGAGAGAGAGAGAGAGAGCGAGAGAGAGAGTGTGAGAGAGAAGAGTGTGTTGTTGTGTGTGTGTCTGTGTGTGTGTTCGAGAGAGAGAGAGAGAGAGCGAGAGAGAGAGTGGGGAGAGAGAGAGTGTGTGTGTGTGTGTGTCTGTGTTGTGAGAGAGAGAGAGAGAGAGCGAGAGAGAGAGAGTGGTGGGGAGAGAGAGAGGTGTGTGTGGGTGTGGTGTGTGTTCGAGAGAGAGAGAGCGAAAGAGAGAGAGAGAGAGGAGAGAGAGAGCGCGAGAGAGGTGTGTGTGTGTGTCTGTGTGGTTTGAAGGAGAGAGAGAGAGAGAGAGCGGAGAGAGTGGAGAGAGAGAGTGTGAGAGAGAGGGGAGAGTGAGTGTGTGTGTGTGTGTGTCTGTGTGTTCGAGAGAGGCGAGAGAGAGAGTGTGTGTGTGGGTGTGTGTGTGTGTGTGGGTGTGTGGTTCGAGAGAGAGAGAGAGCGAAAAGGAGAGAGAGAGAGAGAGAGAGCGCAAGAGTGTGTGTGTGTCTGTGTGTGTTTGAGAGAGAGAGAGCGAGAGAGTGTGAGAGAGAGAGTGTGAGAGAGAGAGAGAGTGAGTGTGTGTGTGTGTGTGTGTGTGTGTGTGTGTGTTCGAGAGAGCGAGAGAGAGTGTGTGTGGGTGGTGTGTGTGTTCGAGAGAGCGAGAGAGAGAGAGTGTGTGTGTGTGTGTGTGTGTGTGTGTGTGTTGTGTGTTGTGTGTGTTCGAGAGCGCGAGAGAGAGGTGTGTGTGTGTGTGGGGTGTGTGTGTGTGTGTGTGTGTGTGTCTGTCACCTGTGCATTAGTGACACTCATGTGCTTCATGTCTGCTGCCAGCTGGTCCACGTCGCTGCAGAGCTGCTGGAACTGCTGCTGGAGGGACGCCTGCTCCTCCTGCTGCCGGAGCTGCACGTCACTCTCCGACTGGTGGCTGGAGGGGATGGGGGGGGCGCTTACTGCTGCCGCCTCCTGGAGACACACAGACACAGACACACACACACAGACACAGACACAGACAGACAAAGACACACATACACACACACACCCTAGATGTAAGTGCAACGGAATTTGCTACAGGAAAAAAAACTTTTTCCACACAGAGACACACAGATGTAAACACACGCGGTCCTCACCTGTGTGAAGGCGAACTTCTGCGTGTGGGTGAAGTGGGTGCCCTTGGTCAGGATGTGGTCGGAGGGGGCGGAGCCTCTGAAGGTCTGCAGCAGCTCCGATAGGTCGGAGGCGGAGCGAGGGCCGCCAAAGGCACTTTCGGGACAGGGCAGGGCCGCCGAACGCAGCTGCTCCTCGATGCGTTTACGCAGCCGGGCCACTTTCCTGGAGCGGTAGTCCTGTTCAACAACAACAAAAATCACTTAATTAACATGATATGGTTCATTATAAAAAGGTTTGTCATAATAACAGCCTATCCTGAACGGGTAAAGAGGATCCAACATGTTCACACAGTTATCAAACACTTAAATGGACATGTTAAAAACCCCATATTTGGTACTCACATTCTCAGTTTCATAATGGTGAGCTTTCTAGTTTACCAGACTAGGTTGAACATGTTCACTTTTCAAAATTTTTGTTGGAGTGCACATGCTGCAGCTCCTGTGTATTAGCACAGCAGGTGGCTTGACATCGTCTAGGTTTAGGATACAGCAGTGGAGAAGTCTCCACATTCTGTGATCCATCGTGATTGGAGTTGCACAGGGCAGTACCTAGGTAAGGACTACTAGCCAGTCAGGAGCAGAGTATGAGGGCCCTGACAGTACCTAGGTAAGGACTACTAGCCAGTCAGGAGCAGAGTATGAGGGTCCTGACAGTACCTAGGTAAGGACTACTAGCCAGTCAGGAGCAGAGTATGAGGGCCTGACAGTACCTAGGTAAGGACTACTAGCCAGTCAGAAGCAGAGTATGAGGGCCCTGACAGTACCTAGGTAAGGACTACTAGCCAGTCAGGAGCAGAGTATGAGGGTCCTGACAGTACCTAGGTAAGGACTACTAGCCAGTCAGAAGCAGAGTACGAGGGCCCTGACAGTACCTAGGTAAGGACTACTAGCCAGTAGAGCGAGTAGAGGGCAGACGTACTAGTAAGGACTAGCCGCAGGACAGATGAGGTCTGACAGTCCTAGGTAAGGACTACTAGCCAGTCAGAAGCAGAGTATGAGGGTCCTGACAGTACCTAGGTAAGGACTACTAGCCAGTCAGGAGCAGAGTATGAGGGCGTGTCCTGTTTTCTGTTATATATATTTTATATATTTTATTACGTCACTTCTCTGCCTACAAAGACATCTGACAATTAAGAAATATATTCGTCTGCTGTAGTGAGTCGGATGCTTTGCCTGTGGCGTGAGGCGAGACAGAAGTCCCTGCGTGTTCCACTCGTTGTCCCACTCCTGCGCGGCGCTCAGCTCTGCAGTGTGCTGCTCCAGGATGGACGCCACCACAGAGGCATGATGGGAAGGCTGGGCGGTCACAGGAGGAAGAATGTCTCGCTGGTAGTCCTCCAGCTCTGCAATAACAGGACATGCACACACACATCATTCAAATTCCTTCCTTCCTTCCTTCCTACCTTTCTTCACACAGTACAGTGCACCCTCGTTTATCACGGGGCTTACGTTCCAAGAAGAACCCGTGATAGGTGAAATCCGTGAAGTAGTAACCTTTATTTTTTTTACAATTATAATACGATGAAATACTCATGATAGCGTGTAATGTAGTCACTACATGCTCTACCATCCTTACATCCCTATCAGTTATGAAGAGGGAAGGGAAGTGTGAAGTCCGTGTACGTTATCACTGGCGCTTCCCTGAGCTGGCTATGTACTCCGGTAAGAGAGTTGCTGCAACTTTTGGTTTTAGTTCAACAGATTTATTGACATCCAGATCCAGCCTTCAAAGTAAGCCAGTAAAGGGTCCCAATTTTTACTGGATGATCCTCTAAGTGAGTATTTGACTTTTTTTTCTGTTTTTACATCAGGAGAATATTAACCTAGTTTCAGACCTGTTTACGCAGAAGTATAGATCGCGCTTTAATTGTTTTCAACTGCTCTTTCATGTGAGGCCCTTTAAATGCCTTGTGGCAGGAATGTGCCGTATAAATGAAGCTGCCGTGCCTTGCCTACCTTTCAGCTGCTTCTTTCCTGAGCCTTTGGTGCGGTGCGGTAAACTGAGAGGCTGGACGTGGAAGCTGTGCCGTGCTCCTGAACTCTGAACAGAAGAAAGAAATATCCTGTTAGAAACCGACAGACTCTCCTCCGGGCTGGTTGCATATCATATAAATGAAGACGCAGTAGACGTCTACACTGCTATAACAATACATCTATAACTCCATCCTTGGATTACTGCCAATACATTCATCCATTTATACGTCACAGAAGCACTGCAGTCACAGCCTTTGCTCCAGGGCCTTCAACGTCCCGTCGGTCGTACAGAGCTTGGCAATAACTTTCGCTTTTGAAAACATGAAACTAGAAATAACTAGAAATGGCCATAACTAGAAATGAGGTGCAGGTGCAGCCCAAGTCCAATCGGCCACATGGTGGTGCTGAATGAATTCAATTTTCAGCTTTTTCAGTGTGTTCAGGGGCAGGCAGCTAGCTTTTTTGACAGTGTGTTCAGGGGGCAGGCAACTAGCTTTTTGACAGTGTGTTCAGGGGCAGGCAGCTAGCTTTTTCAGTGTGTTCAGGGGGCAGGCAGCTAGCTTTTTCACAGTGTTCAAGGGGGCAGGCAGCGAGCTTTTCACAGTGTTCAGGGGCAGGCAGCTAGCTTTCAGTGTGTTCAGGGGGCAGGCAGCTAGCTTTTTCAGTGTGTTCAGGGGCAGGCAGCGAGCTTTTTCAGTGTTCAGGGGGGCAGCGAGCTTTTCACATGTTAGGGCAGGCAGCTAGCTTTTCAGTGTTCAGGGGCAGGCAGCTAGCTTTTTCAGTGTGTTCAGGGGGCAGGCAGCAGCTTTTTCAGTGTGTTCAGGGGCAGGCAGCTAGCTTTTCACAGTGTGTTCAGGGGCAGGCAGCTAGCTTTTTCACAGTGTGTTCAGGGGCAGGCAGCTAGCTTTTTCACAGTGTGTTCAGGGGGCAGGCAGCTAGCTAGCGGATCAAGGAGAGATGCCTACGATTTGAGACAAAAATTAAATCACGCTGAAACCACGCAGGAACTCATAGTGCACCTTTAAAAACTTGAAAAAAAAATCCCTTACAAAAAACATTTAGAAAAGATGCATTTCTTTACAATTGGTACAGCAAGTGACTAAAACAGTTTTTTGAAGGAAGCCTTACAGAAGTTTGGAAATAGATCAGGCATGATGAAGCCAGTCTGATTCATCTAAATAGGCCTGAATCCCCCCCAGTCAAAGGATCCCCCCCCATGTATTAAAGCTTTTTCAGACATCAAAATGCAACTTTAAAGAGTTTACTTGTGTTTCACCGTGCAGTGGCAGTCTGCAGTTTGGAGGCAGCCAGGGCACAGCCAGCTGGGCTTTGATGGCAGCGGCGATGGCTTTCTGGAGCACCCCCGATTTACCTACAGGAAGAGATGACAGCTTTGCATGACTCAGCAATAAGTGGGAAGTCATAACAAAAGGCCTTACCAAGCCGTTATCTTAAGAAACCGCAGAGCAGGCAACAGCGTTTCCTTTTAGACCTCCGGACGTGCAACAATGCAGTTTTCTGGCATGGATTTGGATTGTTGATTTCTTCTATCAGGCTTTCTGCAGGTTTTGCGAGTCAAATTCAAGACTTTTTAAAGACCTTTATGAATGAAATGTAAGACCTACAGTGTTTCACGACATGAAAGTACAACTAAATGCAGTCACAAACGTACTTGCAGAGTAAATAAAAAGGTATTCAAATTGAATAAAAGCGACAGATTTCAGACAGATTTAGTTTCAGTGAGCATTGGAGGTAGCGTTACACGGATGTAGGGAAATTAAAACCTGATTAAAGTTATTTAAGACCTAGAACACAACACTTTCAATTTGTGCAATAAACATTACACTTTGTGGGAAAAGAATCGTGATATAAATTCTAAGCTAAAAAAAAAAAAAATCGTGATTCAAATTCCCCCCCCCCGAATCGTGCAGGCCTACTTTTCACTCTTGAGCCAGACACCGAACCCCGAACTGCTCAGGACCCCTTTACATGGGCAGCCCCCCCGCCCCCAACATCTCTCCATATAGTGCATGTATAGGTAATGAGCATGTGTGTAATTCAGGCCTGTGTATAACAGAGCTGTTGTAAACGGGGGACTGTGAGGTTTTCTTTTAGAAAAACCTCATTCAGTCATAATGCACTCTCTATTAAAGGCAGTGCATTATGGGACACACTTCCTCCAACTATAAGGGAGCGTCCTGCTCTGGCCTCCTTTAAGAGCCAGGTGAAGCTGTGGCTTAGAGCTAACCAAACATGTATCCACCGCTAACTTGTTTTTGTTTTTTTACTAATGAATTGTCCCGTTTTTTTTTTTTTTTTTTGGTTTTCTCCTCTTTTTTCTATTTGTTTCTTCTTGATTTTATATACTAAATGCTACTATCCTGTGTCTTTTTACTGTAACTCTAACCTGCCTATTGGACTGCAGATGGAAATTAGCCCTTGGGCTACAATCTGGCTCATTTACGTGTACTGTTGTGCAGGATCATCAATGTGCATTGTCCTGAATTAATAAATAAATAAATAAAATATATAGAATAATAACAGTGAATACATTGTAATATCCCTTGCAGAATTAATAAAGTATAAATTATTGTTGTTGTTGTTGTTATTATTATTATAATAATATGAGACCACGTGGAGGACATAGGTACCCGTTGGCTGGTCTGAGGCCTCGGCACTTTCTCTGGGCAGCTTCTCCACCAGGAACATGAGCAGGGACCGGATCTCGGGCTCGTTGCTGTACAGGAAGGTCTGGTAGCCGATCTCTCCCTTATAACCGATGTCCTGGAAACCAACGGTGGGACATGTTAGAAAGCACAGCTGGGGGGGGGGGGGGGGGGGGGGGGGTACAGGTAGGGATTCAAGTGAGCTGCTAATCTTACAGGTACAACTGAAATGTTCTGTATTGTTCGGGGCTGGACAAATATTTTATATCTATATCTCTATATCAACTTGCGCAATAAAGACATTGCGAAAGACACCAAGAGAGAGTTTTTGAGTAAGTTGAAGAAAATATCAGCAGAAAAACTGAAAAATGTAACTATCATTCTTTTTTTGGTGGTGTTGTTTTATGTTTAATTCAATGTTCAAAGTGTTCAATTAAAGAAAGTGGTTTTCTTTTCATTTGTCCAAATTCAACAAGTAGTTTGTTGAATTTTAGCAGAATACCGAAAGCAACAGAAAAGCAGCACTGAAAACACTTTAATATGTATTTATTGCACGTTATATCGTTATCGCGATGTTCTCAAACGTTGTTATTGCATATTTTTCTTATATCGTGCTGCCCCAGACGTGTTTTCTAGATTACTACAATAACAAATAGCGAAAGTGAAAGTTATGTCACAAAACTATGTTGTTACGTATAATTGCACATTTTTAAGTGGATGTACAGAAAATTTCTGAAATTCCGGAGCTTTCTTAGTTGTTATATGGTGTAGACCTGCATATATCCCCCTTCTCATTCCCCTGCTCTGGCCTTTCCCCCCTCATTCCCCGCTGTCTGGTCTTTCCCCCTCTCATTCCCCTGATCTGGTCTTTCCCCCTCTCATTCCCCGCTCTGGTGTTTCCCCCTCTCATTCCCCCTGCTTGGCCTTACCCATCTCATTCCCCCTGCTCTGGCGTTTCCCCCACTCATTCCCCTGCTCTGGCCTTTCCCCCCTCTCATTCCCCCCCCTCATTCCCCCTGCTCTGGTGTTTTCCCCTCTCATTCCCCTGCTCTGGCCTTTCCCCCTCTCATTCCCCTTCTCATTCCCCCTGCTCTGGTGTTTCCCCTCATTCCCCCTGCTCTGACGTTTCCCCTCTCATTCCCCCTGCTCTGGTGTTTCCCCCTCTCATTTACCTGCTCTGGCCTTTCCCCCTCTCATTCCCCCTGCTCTGGTGTTTCCCTCTCATTCCCTCTGCTCTGGTGTTTCCCCTCTCATTCCCCCTGCTCTGACGTTTCCCCCTCTCATTTACCCTGCTCTGGCCTTTCCCCCTCTCATTCCCCCTGCTCTGACGTTTCCCCCTCTCATTTACCTAGCTCTGGTCTTTCCCCTCTCATTCCCCCTGCTCTGGTGTTTCCCTCTCATTCCCCTGCTCTGACGTTTCCCCCTCTCATTTACCCTGCTCTGGCCTTCCCCCTCTCATCTCCCCTCTCATTCCCCCTGCTCTGGCGTTTCCAAGTCCCTAACCCGGAGACATGTGGAAACCCTTCTGACCTGTTTGGACTCTGCGGGTTGTGTTTCAGTCTCAACGGCCGCTAACGGAGACCTTAGGTAACATCAACACTGACGCCACCATTTCCCCGCCTGATTGGGTCTCATCAGACTGTTGAACAAACAACTACCAGCAACGGCGTGTACATGTTTGGGTGTGTTAGTTAAAACAGAGATCAGTTCATCTACTAGAGCTAGAAACACAGCGCTTGGTTTTGGCTCAAAACTTTAAAAGCTTAGAAACCAAAAGTGTAGCACTGTAAATGTTGCCTTAGACCACTCCACTAGTCCTACAGCGCCACCTACTGGCCTCATGTGTTACCTCGGATCACGGAGGCTCCAAAATCATGTTTGCAGCTGTTGCCATGGTCCCGCTACACGATCTGCAATGCCCTGCTACGTCCTGCTACGTCCCGCTACACGTCCTGCTACACGTCTTGATGTGCCCTGCTACGCCCTGCTGGGCCTTGTAATGCTGCACAGTGCCCTGCTATGCCATGAACTACTAAAAACTACTATTTTTTGGGACTGTTATTGCCACTCTTCATTCTAACCCCAACCGGTCGTCAGACACTGCCTACCAAGAACCTGGGTCTGGGCCTGGGCCTGGGTCTGGGTCTGTTCCAGGTTTCTGCCTAAAATGAAGTTTTTCCTCTCCACTGTTGCCCTTTTGCTGCTCTGGAGGAAACTACTGGAACTGTTGGGTCCTTGTAAATTATAGAATGTCTCTGGTGTTTCCCCCTCTCATTCCCCCGCTCTGACCTTTCCCCTCTCATTCCCCCCTGCTCTGGCGTTCCCCCTCTCATTCCTTTGCTCTGGGCGTTTACCCCTCTCATTAGCCCTGCTCTGGTGTTTCGCCCCTCTCATTCCCCCTCTTGTTCCCCTGCTCTGGCCTTTCCCCTCTCATTCCCCTGACTCTGGTGTTTCCCCTCTCATTCCCCTGCTCTGGTGTTTCCCCTCTCATTCCCCCTGCTCTGGTTGTTTCCCCTCTCATTCCCCCTGCTCTGGTGTTTGCCTTGTACTGCCCACAGTGCCATGCTATGCCACAAACTACTACAAAGAACTACTATTTGTTGTGACTGTTATTGCCACTCTTCATTCTAACCCCAACCGGTCGTCAGACACAGCCTACCAAGAGTCTGGGTCTGGGTCTGGGCTTGGGTCTGGGCCTGGGTCTGGGTCTGTCCCAGGTTTCTGCCTAAAAGGAAGTTTTTCCTCTCCACTGTCGCCCTGTTGCTTGCTCTGGAGGAAACTACTAGACCTGTTAGGTCCTTGTAAATTCTGGACTATGGTCTAGACTTGCTCTGCCTGTAAAGGCTCTCGAGATAACTCTTGTTATGAACCGCTACTATAATTAAAATAAAAATTAAATCGATTACCTGACAGGCCTGTGCCAGGTCATGCCGACTCTGAAGGGGGGGACAGGCCGGGGGGAGGGAGGGGGGGCAGCGCGCCCCCCAGACTGGATCGTGCCCCGGGATACATCGGCCCACCCCTCCATATGAGCCGTGCTAAATGGGGAGCTCCCATTTCCTCACTCACCTCTCGGGGGGGCACTTAAAAACATTAATATATAAATAAATTAAATACTTTATATATTATATTTTAGTTTATATTTTTTATAAAACTAATTTTTATAATATATTTTTTATATTACTTATATTTATAATTTTATATTTTATATATATTTACATTTTTTATATAAAATATTATATTATATTTTTATTATATATTTTTTTAATTATTTTATAATTTATATTATTTTGGGGAAAGCTGAAAAGTCCACACAAAACTTTCCACATTTTACCCAGAAATATTCGTGGTTTTACTGACCCCCCCCTTTCAAATCACTTCTCAAAACCCTTCTAAAGAACTAAAGCTGTAGATGAATGCGGGAGAATAAAATAATAGAACTAAGTAAAAAAAGGTCAGATGAATGCAGTGGAGTAACTAAAATAACAGTAACAAGATAACTAAGCTGTCGGTGAAGCAGTGGAGTAAAAAGAATAGTAACAAAGAAACTAATGCTGTCAGTGAAGCGGGGGGGAGAATAAGTAACTAGAACAAAGATAATAAAGCTGCCAGGCCCAATGCAGTGGAGTAATAAAGTCCTAGTAACCAGTAACAAAGAAATAAAGCTGCCCGGAAGCAGTGGATAACTAAAGAAAGAACTAAGTAATAAAGCGTCAGATGATGAGTGGAGAAAAAAAGAAACAGAAAACTAAATATCTAAAGCGTCAGGTGAATGCAGTGGAGTAACTAAAGTAACTAGTAACTAAGATAACTAAAGCTGTCAGTGTGAATGCAGGGAGTAACTAAGTAACTAGTAACAAGATAACTAAAGCTGTCAGGTGAATGCAGTGGAGTAACTAAAGTAACTAGTAACTAAGATAACTAATGCTGTCAGGTGAATGCAGTGGAGTAACTAAGTAACTAGTAACTAAGATAACTAAAGCTGCCAGGTCAATGCAGTGGAGTAACTAAAGTCACTAGTAACCAGTAACTAAGATAACTAAAGCTGTCAGATGAATGCAGTGGAGTAACTAAAGTAACTAGTAACTAAGATAACTAAAGCTGTCAGATGAATGCAGTGGAGTAACTAAAGTAACTAGTAACTAAGATATCTAAAGCTGTCAGGTGAATGCAGTGGAGTAACTAAAGTAACTAGTAACTAAGATAACAAAAGCTGTCAGGTGAATGCAGGGGAGTAACTAAAGTAACTAGTAACTAAGATAACTAAAGCTGTCAGGTGAATGCAGTGGAGTAACTAAAGTAACTGGTAACTAAGATAACTAATGCTGTCAGATGAATGCAGTGGAGTAACTAAAATAACTAGTAACTAAGATAACTAAAGCTGTCAGGTGAATGCAGTGGAGTAACTAAAGTAACTAGTAACTAAGATAACTAAAGCTGTCAGGTGAATGCAGTGGAGTAACTAAAGTAACTAGTAACTAAGATAACTAATGCTGTCAGGTGAATGCAGTGGAGTAACTAAGTAACTAGTAACTAAGATAACTAAAGCTGCCAGGTCAATGCAGTGGAGTAACTAAAGTCACTAGTAACCAGTAACTAAGATAACTAAAGCTGTCAGATGAATGCAGTGGAGTAACTAAAGTAACTAGTAACTAAGATATCTAAAGCTGTCAGGTGAATGCAGTGGAGTAACTAAAGTAACCAGTAACTAAGATAACTAAAGCTGTCAGGTGAATGCAGTGGAGTAACTAAAATAACTAGTAACTAAGATAACTAAAGCTGTCAGGTGAATGCAGTGGAGTAACTAAAGTAACTAGTAACTAAGATAACTAAAGCTGTCAGGTGAATGCAGTGGAGTAACTAAAGTAACTAGTAACTAAAGTAACTAGTAACTAAAGTTGTCAGGTGAATGCAGTGGAGTAACTAAAGTAACTAGTAACTACAGCTGTCAGGTGAATGCAGTGGAGTAACTAAAGTAACTAGTAACTAAGATAACTAAAGCTGTTAGGTGAATGCAGTGGAGTAACTAAATTACAATTAAATTAATTACAATTAAAGTACAATATGTCTCTCTAAAATGCAGCGGAGGAGAAGTAGAAAGTACCCTGAAAAGAAAACAAGTAAAGTACAAGTACCTCAAATGTGTACTTAGTTCAGTACTTGTAGTAAATGTACTAGTTGTACTAACCAGTGGAAACAACCCACGTCCCTGATCATGTGACGGGCTGATTAGCATCCCTAACATCACATTCATGATTTCTGTCTGACAGCTAAGTCAACATTAGCCACTTAAACACTTTGTACATTATTAATAAGTATTGATACTTACGTGCCGACTTGTTTGAGGGCGTGAATCAAAATATTGTCAACTTCTTCCATCGCTGAAGCTTTTCTGTAAGGTTGGCTAGCTAACAGACAGGACTACGGCGGGGCATGTGATGCTAGCCGGCTTATTTATTAACATTAGCTAAGTTAGCTAGCGACGGTTTTCCCTCGTTTGAAAACAAGCTGGTGAGCTAGCTTCCATCTTCTGTAGGCTAACTTACAAACGTTAGCTAGCTACTTTTTAATTAGCAAGGCTGCTCCACTGCTTATTTCCCGCCGATTTGAAGCGCCTTGACACAAATATTTAAATAAGCTTTTGACACAGGGAAAGATTAGCATTGCCTACGAAACTACGGTCTGCTACTAACGTAACAAATCTGACATTTGTTGTATCTTGTTCAGTGTTGAAATGAAGTGATAACGGGGAATTGAGCTGCGGGATTCTGGGAGATGGAGTTCAATATTTAGTCACTGTGGCTGGAAGAAGTGAGGACCGCGCAATCTGGAAATACACTTCCCGGCATGCTCCGAAAAGGGAATCTCATGACCGGAAGCGAAAAGACGTTTTCTAGGATTGAGAGGGGAATGTCCCGCCTCTGATTGGCTAGCACTCGTTGCCTTCGTTGCTTTGATTGGTTAGGTTGAGGCACGAGGTTAAAATCTGTTAATATTCACAGTAACATCTTAGCAATACATGACAAAGGAAAACGCCAAGAGAGTCTTTTATTTGTTGGGTTTACATTCTCTACTGGACTAAGAAGATCCCTAGTATTTAATTTATTTATTCATGTTTTGTTGTACACATTGTTTCTACCTCAAAGTTGTAAACGTTTTTGACATTTGTATGTAACACATTGTGCCTTGATTGTTTGTATCACTAGTATACGTTTTTTTAAGAGACGTAAATCCCATGGAAGAGAACGGAATTATCAATTGCGTTTGCGCATGCGCAGGGCAGATCGTGCAGGCAGCACAGATCTGGCATAGACAGAGGGCATACCCAGAGGGCATAGACCACGTTTTATTTTTCGTTCAGAATACAAATAGACACACAAATAAGGGATTCTTCAAAATCCATTTCAAGAAAAGAACTTTTTCCTCAAGTAAACCAACGTGTACCCACATCCGGTCGGCAGCGCGGCAGCGCCCTCTTTGGTTCACAAATTCCGGCGCAACACCGGAAATGCAAGTTCCCCAACCTCCAGTAGATGGCGGTAATACAACTGTACCGACCCTCAGACCCCCATCACGAAATGTGAAGAAGTCGACTAGTGCTACTGTTATTGATCACCATGTCGGTGTAGAAGAAGGAAAACAAAACCCAGAACCACCACCCTGTTCCGAAAAAACGGAGTCTTTAAAATGGCAGACGAGGAGGAGAGGGGGGTGGTTCGTGTCAAAGTCAAGGTAGGATGGTTAACGTCTCGAGTCGCCAACCGCCGTTACGTTCGCTGGTGACCGTTGGTCGGTTGGTTACCGTTCGCTAGCAACCGTCCGCTAGCAACCGTCAGTTCGCTGGACCGTTGGCTAGCCGTCTTTCAAACTCACGTTCAAAGTGCTAAACGTCGACATTAAACACCCGTGACATTAGCTGTGGAACAAGTGAGTATCGGAGAGGAAAGAGTCCCGACATTTTGTCAACGTTTTCGCCCGGGCCAGCGTTGTTTGTTGTCGCTGAATGCCTCGACAACTAGAAGGGGGAATAAATACTTATGTCTGTCACGTTATTTTGACCGTAATTTGACCGTTCAATGTACACAAGTCCCTGTAACCCCATAGTGAAGCTCCAACGGTATAGCCTGAGCTAACGCTATATACACAAAGCAGTGGGACGCTCACAGACTCGAGCTCACTGACGTCACCTGCCTTGCTCGGCTCAAATGCGTGCGTGACGTCACATGTTACCTGGAGTTGAATAATAGTGTTGGCCTGTAGATAAGTAAACTGATGTTTATTTACTTGCTTTTCCCTATGTTGCAAAATGGGTCAAAAAAATATAAGAACTGTAGACTACACAGGGCTTTCTAATTATCTACTGTATGTACAGTGTGAAATTAATAATAATAATAACATTTAATTTATACTTTTTATTGATCCCCAGTGGGGAAATTACATGTGTATTGACTACTGCATGCTACAGCTGGGCAATAATTAACCCTCCTGTTGTCCTCCAGTCAAATTTGCCCCCTTTATAAAATGTCTAAATCTGAAATATGGGTTTTCTTTTTAACCAAATTACCACAAAAAGATGAATTCCTTACAACGCTCTTTGCAAATACAACTGATCACTTTCATTCCTGACTAAACTCATTATGTACATTCCTCTGATTTTAACTATTCGTCAAAATAATTCATAATTTCTGCTTTTTTTAAAAACTCAAATATTAGGTATATTTCTATATAAATGAGGGTTATTACACAGTTAATTCCCCTGAACTATTGTCTACTTATTGCCAAATAAGTGCAACGTGTCCCTCCCCCCCGTCTCTAGTTTAATTATTTTATTGTTTTGCTTTTCAGAAATGTGACGGGGTGTTTCCTGTGGAGTTTCGCTCCTTCGCCGTTGATCCCCAGATCACGTCGCTGGAGGTCCTGCAGCACATTCTCATCAGGGCCTTTGATTTGAACGGGTAAGAGTCGGCACCCTGGCTCGGTCTATGTCCACGGCGTACCGGGACGTCCGTCCTCTGTCTCTGTCTCGGCACTCCAACCTGCGGCTGATTTCTGAGGACTCTGGTTACCTGGTCCTCAGGTCTCTGCAGGGTAAATCCAGACCGCTAGCTAGACTATCTGTCCAATCTGAGGACTATGGTTACCTGGTCTTCAGGTCTCTGCAGGGTAAATCCAGACCGCTAGCTAGACTATCTGTCCAATCTGAGGACTATGGTTACCTGGTCCTCAGGTCTCTGCAGGGTAAGTCCAGACCGCTAGCTAGACTATCTGTCCAATCTGAGGACTCTGGTTACCTGGTCCTCGGTCTCTGCAGGGTAAATCCAGACCGCTAGCTAGACTATCTGTCAAATCTGAGGACTATGGTTACCTGGTCCTCAGGTCTCTGCAGGGTAAATCCAGACAGCTAGCTAGACTATCGTCCAATCTGAGGACTATGTTACTGGTCTTCAGGTCTCTGCAGGGTAAATCCAGACCGCTAGCTAGACTATCTGTCCAATCTGAGGACTATGGTTACCTGGTCCTCAGGTCTCTGCAGGGTAAATCCAGACCGCTAGCTAGACTATCTGTCCAATCTGAGGACTATGGTACCTGGTCCTCAGGTCTCTGCAGGGTAAGTCCAGACCGCTAGCTAGACTATCTGTCCAATCTGGGACTCTGTTACTGGTCCTCAGGTCTCTGCAGGGTAAATCCAGACCGCTAGCTAGACTATCTGTCCAATCTGAGGACTATGGTTACCGGTCCTCAGGTCTCTGCAGGGTAAGTCCAGACCGCTAGCTAGACTATCTGTCCAATCTGAGGACTCTGGTTACCTGGTCCTCAGGTCTCTGCAGGGTAAATCCAGACCGCTAGCTAGACTATCTGTCCAATCTGAGGACTATGGTTACCTGGTCCTCAGGTCTCTGCAGGGTAAATCCAGCCAGCTAGTTTAGACTATCTGTCCAATCTGAGGACTATGGTTACCTGGTCATCAGGTCTCTGCAGGGTAAACCAGACGCTAGCTAGACTATCTGTCCAATCTGAGGACTATGGTTACCTGGTCCTCAGGTCTCTGCAGGGTAAATCCAGACGCTAGCTAGACTATCTGTCCAATCTGAGGACTATGGTTACCTGGTCCTCAGGTCTCTGCAGGGTAAATCCAGACGGCTTAGCTAGACTATCTGTCCAATTTGAGGACTATGGTTACCTGGTCTTCAGGTCTCTGCAGGGTAAATCCAGACAGCTAGCTAGACTATCTGTCCAATCTGAGGACTATGGTTACCTGGTCCTCAGGTCTCTGCAGGGTAATCCAGACCGCTAGCTAGACTATCTGTCCAATCTGAGGACTCTGGTTACCTGGTCCTCAGTCTCTGCAGGGTAATCCAGACAGCTAGCTAGACTATCTGTCCAATCTGAGGACTATGGTTACCTGGTCCTCAGGTCTCTGCAGGGTAAGTCCAGACAGCTAGCTAGACTATCTGTCCAATCTGAGGACTATGGTTACCTGGTCCTCAGGTCTCTGCAGGGTAAATCCAGACAGCTAGCTAGACTATCTGTCCAATCTGAGGACTATGGTTACCTGGTCCTCAGGTTCTTGCAGGGTAAGTCCAGACAGCTAGCTAGACTATCTGTCCAATCTGAGGACTATGGTTACCTGGTCCTCAGGTCTCTGCACGGTAAATCCAGACAGCTAGCTAGACTATCTCTCCAATCTGAGGACTCTGGTACCTGGTCCTCAGATCTCTGCCAGGGTAAATCCAGACCGCTAGTTAGACCATCTGTCCAATCGGAGTCTCTGGTGACAACCAGGGTTACGTAACATCGGTAGAATCAGTTTTTTTTATTACCTTTTTGTCTCCTTTTCATCGCCTTTTGTAGCCTTTTTGACGCATTTTTATTGCTTTTTTGTTGCCTTTTTGTCGTATTTTCATCGTCTTTTTGCTACCTTTCGTCACCTTTTCGGATGTCCGTCCCCGTCCTCTGTGGCTATGACAATGGTTACCTGGTCCTCAGATCTCTGCAGGGTAAATCCAGACAGCTAGCTAGACTATCTGTCCAATCTGAGGACTATGGTTACCTGGTCCTCAGGTCTCTGCAGGGTAAGTCCAGACAGCTAGCTAGACTATCTGTCCAATCTGAGGACTATGGTTACCTGGTCCTCAGGTCTCTGCAGGGTAAATCCAGACAGCTAGCTAGACTATCTGTCCAATCTGAGGACTATGGTTACCTGGTCCTCAGGTCTCTGCAGGGTAAGTCCAGACAGCTAGCTAGACTATCTGTCCAATCTGAGGACTATGGTTACCTGGTCCTCAGGTCTCTGCACGGTAAATCCAGACAGCTAGCTAGACTATATCTCCAATCTGAGGACTCTGGTTACCTGGTCCTCAGATCTCTGCAGGGTAAATCCAGACCGCTAGTTAGACCATCTGTCCAATCGGAGTCTCTGGTGACAACCAGGGTTACGTAACATCGGTAGAATCAGTTTTTTTTATTGCCTTTTCATCGCCTTTTTGACGCATTTTTGACGCATTTTTATTGCTTTTTTGTTGCCTTTTTGTCGTATTTTCATCACCTCTTTTCCACTTTTTTGCCGTCTTTTCATCGTCTTTTTGCTACCTTTCGTCACCTTTTCGGATGTCCGTCCCCGTCCTCTGTGGCTATGACAATGGTGACCTGGTCCTCAGGTCTCTGCAGGGTAAATCCAGACCGCTAGCTAGACTATCTGTCCAATCTGAGTTTCTGTTCACGATAACACTACTTCTGAACATACACATGTTCCAACAAAACAAGTTCCTTCCTGAGGCTATTGTGCAGCGGCACCATGGCTCTGTCCGGCGCTTAGCCCCGCCCAAGACGATTGTTATTGGTTTAAATAAAATGCCAATAAACCCAAGCACCTTTTTCTAGCCAGATCTTCCTCCACAGCACTACGGAGGAGGGTCTTGCAACGTGAGACTATATTGGCTAAACTGTGACATAGACACGTTATGCATGTCAGCATTTTCTTCTTCTGTCTTTTTAAACCAGGAAGCGGAATTTCGGGATCAGTTACCTGTCTCGAGATCGGAGCGGTGCTGAAACGTACCTGTCTCTGCTGTCCGACTGGGATTTGGATGTCGCATTTGTCGGTGCAGCAAAATCACATCTGCAGCTCAAGATGGACATAAAACCTTCAGAAGACAGTGAGGACAACCCTGTCCCCTTAAAGCAAGCGTACAAAATAAAATGCAGAGCTCATACTATACTGCAGAGAACATAAAGAGTGGAGGTCAATGGGAAAATGTGGCATTTGCAGTTAATTTGAAGCTAAACTGTAAAATTCCATATACAGTATAAAAAAAAATCAAGTGTTCCTCGGAGACTTTAAAGGTCCCATGGCATGAAAACTTCAATTTATGAGTTTTTTTTAAATTAAAATGTTGTTTTTCTTGCGTTTTTGAATATAAAAGAAAATAAAATAAATTGTGAACTATCCCCATTAATAGTAAGGAGTGTAAATTGGAGGCAGACCAAAAATAGATGATCGTTAAAGGTAGAGTAGGGAAAATAGGGGAGAAAAGAAGGGAGAGAAGTTGACTGAGACTGAGAAGTTGTCAATGAGAAGTTGTCAATGTCCAAAGTCCTGGATCTTTGCAATCCTACCTTTAAAGTCTCCTACCTTTTGTCCAACAGGTCCTGTTATGGAGGAGTGGGACATCATCAGCCCCAAAGACGTGATTGGCTCCGAGCAGCTACTCACGGAGCGGACTCGGTCTTTGGCATCTGCAGCTCTTCCCTTCACACAGTCTCTACTGTCCCAGGTCTGTCTTTAACCTTCCTCACACAGTCCCTACTGTCCCAGGTCTGTCTTTAACCTTCCTCACACAGTCCCTACTGTCCCAGGTCTGTCTTTAACCTTCCTCACACAGTCCCTACTGTCCCAGGTCTGTCTTTAACCTTCCTCACACAGTCCCTACTGTCCCAGGTCTGTCTTTAACCTTCCTCACACAGTCCCTACTGTCCCAGGTCTGTCTTTAACCTTCCTCACACAGTCCCTACTGTCCCAGGTCTGTCTTTAACCTTCCCCATACAGTCTCTACTGTCCCAGGTCTGTCTTTAACCTTCCCCATACAGTCTCTACTGTCCCAGGTCTGTCTTTAACCTTCCCCATACAGTCTCTACTGTCCCAGGTCTGTCTTTAACCTTCCTCATACAGTCTCTGCTGTCCCAGGTCTGTCTTTTACCTTCCCCATACAGTCTCTGCTGTCCCAGGTCTGTCTTTAACCTTCCCCATACCCCCCATTCCCTCCAACGTCTTTAACCGTCCTCACACAGTCCCTATTGTCCACCCTCTATCAGTCAGGGTCTTTGCTTATACGCTGGGTCACTCTTTGTTCAGGTGGGCCGCACGCTGAACAAAGTCCAGCAGGCCCTCAGCTGGTCTTACGGGGAGGAGATCAAGCCTTTCAAGCCCCCCCTGAGCGACGCAGAGTTTCACAATTACCTCAACGGACAGGGCCAGTTGTCCCGACCCGAGGAACTGCGACTGCGCATCTACCACGGCGGCGTGGAGCCTTCACTGCGCAAGGTAACGTGCTTTATGAGCATCACGTTTAAGGCCGTTAACAAACTGCTTATTGAATTTAAAAACAAATGAAATAACGTCCTTCCAATCCACAATCTTTTATTGAACAAACTGAAGATTAAGTTGAAGATAGAAGGCAGCATGTTAAATATTACAAATTATATTCAGAACACATCCAGCTGTAAATCTTGCTCACAGTACTTGCTATCTATAGTTTATATTCATAGGACAAAGCCATCTGTAAAATTCTGTTTATAATAGTATTTATTTCTATATTTATTCAGTACATATCCATGTCCTGCACTTATGGAACCAGTGTATATCCTGCACCTGCTGCTATTGCACTTCTGGGTAGACCTGAACTGCATTTCGTTGCCTTGTTCCTGTGTAGTGACCATAAAGTTTAATCTAATCTAATGTGTCTTTCACGTAATGTCGCAGCCTTTCGCAAAGGGTTCATTGTGGCAGATGATATCGCGATGACGATGAAAATAACATATTGTACAGCCCTAGATTTCAAAAAGACTTTTTCCCCAAATAAGTCTAGTAAAAGGGGGCATTGTCTTAAATTCAGGGCAAATTAAATTAGCATTTTTATTACTGGTTTCATCAAGGCTGCGTTGTCTGCCGTGTTATTTTAGGTCGTTTGGCGGTACCTGCTGAACGTCTACCCCGACGGACTGAGCGGACAGGAGAGAATGGACTACATGAAGAGGAAGACGAGGGAGTACGACCAGCTGAAGAGGGAGTGGACCGCCCGGGTCAGCCACGAGGACCTGGAATTCATCCGTGGGAATGTTCTGAAAGACGTCCTGCGGACGGACCGGGCTCACCCGTACTACGCGGGCTCAGAAGACAGCCCCCATCTGACCGCCCTCACAGACCTGCTCACTGCGTTCGCCATCACACATCCACAGGTGGGTGGAGTTGTCCATCAGTTACCTTGGACCAGCGTTAGGTTTATGGTCTGAATCTGCTTATCAAATCTTCCTTTTGAATCCCAAGATTCAGAGGTTTTCAAACCGTGAGGCACCTTAACAGGAGGCAGGGGGGGGGAGTTGGAAGTAGGCATATGGGGCTACGTCTCGGTCGCATCCACGTTTCCTGCACTTGCTTCCCTTCCTCGTGTCTTTTGTCCGTCCCGGTCCTTTTGTTTTAAGAGGGATGAGACGTCCTTTCTCCTGAAGCCTCACATGATTTTGTCGGCTGTATGGGCGGAGTTAGAAATTGGCTTTCAACAGCATGGCTTCCGGGATGTCTGCGCTCGTCATCCTTGGTCATTGCTCCTCAGAGATCCCTCCTCCATCCTCGGTCATAGCTCCTCAGAGATCCCTCCTCCATCCTCGGTCATAGCTCCTCAGAGATCCCTCCTCCATCCTCGCTCTTAGCTCCTCAGAGATCCCTCCTCCATCCTCGGTCATAGCTCCTCAGAGATCCATCCTCGGTCATAGCTCCTCAGAGATCCCTCCTCCATCCTCGGTCATAGCTCCTCAGAGATCCCTCCTCCATCCTCGCTCTTAGCTCCTCAGAGATCCCTCCTCCATCCTCGGTCATAGCTCCTCAGAGATCCCTCCTCCATCCTCGCTCTTAGCTCCTCAGAGATCCCTCCTCCATCCTCGCTCTTAGCTCCTCAGAGATCCCTCCTCCATCCTCGGTCATAGCTCCTCAGAGATCCCTCCTCCATCCTCGGTCATAGCTCCTCAGAGATCCCTCCTCCATCCTCGGTCATAGCTCCTCAGAGATCCCTCCTCCATCCTCGGTCACAGCTCCTCAGAGATCCCTCCTCCATCCTCGGTCATAGTTCCTCAGAGATCCCTCCTCCATCCTCGCTCTTAGCTCCTCAGAGATCCATCCTCATACCTAGTGGCGAGGAATAAGAGCCTTAAGATGGCCTTCATGAAGGAGGGCTAGAACAACTTCCGGTCCGATTGAATTAGAGACTTAGGATTTAGCCCGGGTGTTTCCAAAAGCACAAGGAGAAAAGACAGTCTGGGTTGTTTGAAATCCACATGAACCCCTTTTCACATCGGCATAAGTTGGATCCAGCGCAGATCACTTATTTAAAAGCAAAATATGTCCGTTTTGAAGCTGGTTATTCCGGTTATTTCATTTCTAGCAATGTAGCATTTAGGCTATTTTTCTTGAAGGGTTTTTGTGTAATGAGTCCGGCACACTCACATAAAACATTACATTGTCATTTCCACTAAACGTCCGAGAGAACAACGGGCAAAACATCGCCGGTCTGTTTTAACCCAATATTTTCTGGTCCATCTCAGCTAAAAACACAAACTCCGCCAGTGCTGTGGAGATAGAATATGACAACGGGAGACTACCGGTAGGCTAACGTTATCATCACTTCATCTGTTAACCCTTGACTAGGGCTGCGACGATGGAGAAAATCAAATATCACAATATTTTTGACCAAATACTTCGAAATCGATATTGTAGTGTTGACTATCGGTGCTTTCCCAAAGTATTTACACAATGAGGTTTGTGATAAATAATCATCAGTAATATGGATATAATGATTAAGTGGGTAAAGGCCAAAAATGGAACAGCTGGAACAGTCTGGTAGGTTAAAAATGATATCCCTTATATCCCTTTACTGTAATGCAGCCTTTAAAACCAGGAAAAGACAACATTTATCATGTCACGATATTACAATATCCAAAATCTAAGACTATATCTAGTCACACATCACGATATTATTAATATAAAATCGATATGTTAACCCACCCTATCCTTGACTGTTCTGCTGTTACGTGAACATACCACAGACAGTTGTCTCATTTAGTGACCAGGGAAACAATGGATAATAAACATTATTTTTGGCCAAGACAAATAAAATCTGGCCTGTACATGTTTAATCGTAGCCGATTCTATGCATAGAAATTAGTTTATGCATGACAATCGAGGCCCCTGATCTACCTTTTGTAATAAAAAACTTCTGTTAATTTGCAAGCTTATTTTATCCTTAAAGCGCGCTTATATCGGCATCGTTTTGAATTCTTTTTCTATGTTAACAGACTTGTGTAACTTTGTGTTTTTCAGATATCATACTGTCAAGGCATGAGTGATATTGCCTCCCCAATCCTTGCGGTAATGGACAACGAGGCACACGCCTTCATTTGCTTTTGTGGCATCATGAAACGCTTGGAGGGGAACTTCCAGCCGGATGGCCAGCTCATGTCCGTCAAGTTCCAGCATCTGAAGCTGCTTCTGCAGTACTCGGATCCCGAATTCTACTCTTACCTGGTGTCCCGAGGAGCTGACGACCTCTTCTTCTGCTACCGCTGGCTGCTCCTGGAGCTCAAGCGAGAGTTTGCGTTTGACGACGCTCTGAGGATGCTCGAGGTGACGTGGAGCTCGCTGCCCCCGGATCCTCCAGAAACCGAAGTGGAGCTCCTGGGACCGCCGGTGGACTCGGACGAAGCGGCGTCCCGCAGAGGGAAGGCCAAGACGGTTGAGAACGGTCTCGGAGACGATAAGGAACAAAAGGAGAATCAGCGTAGACACACATGCTGAGGCCTTCGAGAGAAGAACCAGATGTGAGCAGGAATGTCGCCATGGAGAAAACAGAGAGGAGCAATGTCGGAGCTGAAAAGGAAAGCGAGGCGGGTGAATGTGAAGTTCCTCAAGCGGCCGTGGAAAAGGCGGATTGGCAGGCTCCGTCTCTTGAGAGGCAAACTAGTTTCGGGGAGTTTAAATACTACTCTGCCCGAAGTGAAGATAGCTTCCACATGGAGGACGCTGAGCTGCCGCAGCGTTTGGTGTCTTCACAGTCAGCGACGAGCATCGCAAGGCGCCAGTCCACGGCTGATAGTGAGGAGGACCCAGGAGAGAGAACACCTCTCATAAAAACCGGCGACAATGGTTTCGCTCCAATATCGTCGCCCCCTCTGTTTCCTAGTGGCCTTCCGATCTGGAAAACCGGCCCCTCTGTCTCCCCTACATCTTCAGCGTCGCCCTCCAGCTGGCCAGGTTCTTCTCCAGACTCTCCTCCAAAACCCCCATCTCCATCCACGACCAGTGGAAGTGAGGCCTTACTGAGAACTGTCCCAAAAGTACTGACCAACTCTGCCCAGGTGCTCAGCAGTACAGGGATTAACTCGCCCACAACCCCCACAGTAAAAACCTCCGTTGCGTCTCCAAACCACGCTCTGAGTCGATCCTTACTCGCTTCGCCCATTTTGTCCTTCGGAAGAGGCCCGTCGCTGTCTGGCGGCCGGTCGTCCTACAACAGTCTCCCTTCGCCCGGCAACAAGTCCCCCAGCACCACAGCTAACACGCCCAGTTCTTCAAAAGCTGAGACCACCAGCATCAAGCCGTGTTCCCTGCCGCCGCCTCAAGAGTTTGGCAAAGGCAACCCCTTCATGCTGTTCCTGTGCCTGTCCATCCTGCTGGAGCACCGAGACCACATCATCAAGAACGGCTTGGACTACAACGAGCTGGCCATGCACTTTGATCGCCTCGTGCGGCGCCACAACTGAGCCGGGTGCTGCAGCGAGCCAAGGCCTTATTCGCCGACTACTTGCAGAGTGAAGTGTGGGACTCGGAGGAAGGGGACGAGGTCAGCTCGGACTCTCCGACGACAGCCACCGCAGCTCAGCACTCCCCCTCTTCTACCAGCTCTGCCAGGCCCATTTACAGCCCCTTGGCGTCCCCTCAGTCGTCATCTCCGAACTCGACCTATAACCTCGCGACCACCATCCCCTCCCCAACAGCTCCAGTTTCCCTTTCTCCCGTCTCCTGATTCCACCATGCGTCACTGGCTTCCTGTTCCCAGTGAACTCTCCTCTGTAGACTTGGTTTGTCGCCCATTGGTTGGAGAGGTTTGTCTTTTTTTTATACAGCCTTCCACATTGAATTGGGCTGTGAATGGGTAACTAAGTTTTTGTTGTTGTTGTTTTTTTTCCACCTGGACCCATGTTTTTGTGTTGAAGTGACTGATGGGAGCAAGAATAATTTTGGAAATCGGTCCAGTATTAAGCAAGAACGCTGCAGTCAACACAAGCTACAATGACAGTTATGGGCAATTTCCCAACTTCAATTTACATCCACTAAAAGTGTTTTTTTTTTTTTTTTTACCACTGACGGGCTCAAATTAATATTTTAAGTATCTGACAACATTATGAAAAGGATCCCTACAGAGATAGATCCTATTTGTTTAACATGAATCATCCCCGAAATCGCTGTTGCGTGACTCGCCAAACGACACTTAAATTAACAGTAATTTTGTCATCGTAAGACACACTTCATTCAAAGTCGACAGAAACAAAATAAAACTACCAAAAATCCATCTTGGTTCGTCTTTCCACTGTTCCAACTGTCACCACTCTGGTTTGGGTGAAATAAACCTTTAATTTACCCATTTACATGTGGAAATATGCTGCTCTATACACGCTAAAAGTAGTGATTATTTACATGGAGTCTGGTGGGTTTGGATATTCGATTTCTGAGCTGTTTCTGGTTAAAGAAAAAGGATATTACTCTTTAACAAAAAGGTCTATATCTCAGTAGGAATCCTTTCCATAGTGTTGTCAGACACTTATAATATAATAATAATTTGAGCTGGGGCTGGGCGATATGGAGAAAATCAAATATCACGATATTTTTGACCAAACACCTTGATATCGATACCGCAACGATATTAGTAGTAGTAGTAGTAGTAGTGTTGACTATTGGTGCTTTCACAAAATATTGACACAATGAGATTTTTGATGAACAATCATCAGTAATGTGGATGTAATGACTACGTGGGTAAAGGTAAATAATAGAACAGTTACAACAGTCTGGTAAGTTAAGAAAATGGCATCACTTTACTGTACTTACAACCAGTAAAAGACACCACTTCCACATTACAATATCCAAAATAAGACGATCTCTAGTCTCATATCTCAATATCGATATAATATCGATATATTGCCCAGCTCGCGGCCCGGTGCGTTCTTGACCAATTTTGTAAATTTGCGTTCACGTTAATCACTTAAACACACAAATGCATGAGAACATAGGGTCCAGGTTGGAAGAAAAAACGAAATTAACCTTTAATGATATTCTCATCCTGTGTATGATTGAATACATAGTTACTTCTATTTATTATTACTTACGTCTGTAATCGTAATAATTGATTTTTAAATCAACCGTTAAAGCTCGGCTGTTTTATTGTCTGTCCTGGAGAGAGGGATGACGGAGCTTGATTTCTCAAGGTTCCCGATGCATGACACGTTAAACCCTGGGGGTTCTGGTGGAGGTTTACGAGAACCAACAACCACCTGGTGCATTTAGCCTGCGTTGCCCTTTTTATGAACTTTGTTTACAAGCTCCTCTTATGTCCAATGAGCCACAAAAGTGTCTTAACTAAAGCACTTGAGTTAGTTTTAAAGATTAGGGAAAATAGGGACTCTGATTTGTTGTCAGTCTTTCACGAGGTGAACTGATGACGACCATAGACTGTAAAAAAAAAAAAATGTGCGTCGCCATTTTGTTTGTTTTTTGCAACCGGATGTGATGCCTTTTGTCGGCAGAAAGACAAACAAGACGTTTGTAGGCGACCAAAATGTTCCAGTTAACTTTAATGAAGTGAAAACACAATGAGACTGGCTAAGTTTGAGATGAAAACACAGTGTTAGCATGGTTAGCATCGCTAGGCCTCTGTCCTGACTGACGGGTCCTGAAGCGTCAGCTGCTTTATCGTCTGTTTTAAAATAAACGGGAGCATCATTTACTAAATGGACATCACGCTGTGTTGAGAAGACTTGGAACTAGTGATTGAAATCATAAACTCCTTCTGAAAATATTTACTGATGTAATAAATCAAGTAAGAAGTAGACTCATATACTCACAAACTTCTATAGAAACACTTCTTTTTGGAGCCGGTGGAGTCTCCCCCTGCAGGACGTTAGAGAGAATGCAGCTTTAAGGAGTCTCCCCCTGCTGGACGTTAGAGAGAATGCAGCTTTAAGGAGTCTCCCCCTGCTGGACGTTAGAGAGAATGCAGCTTTAAGGAGTCTCCCCCTGCTGGACGTTAGAGAGAATGCAGCTTTAAGGAGTCTCCCCCTGCTGGACGTTAGAGAGAATGCAGCTTTAAGAGTCTCCCCCTGCTGGACGTTAGAGAGAATGCAGCTTTAAGGAGTCTCCCCCTGCTGGACGTTAGAGAGAATGCAGCTTTAAGGAGTCTCCCCCTGCTGGACGTTAGAGAGAATGCAGCTTTAAGGAGTCTCCCCCTGCTGGACGTTAGAGAGAATGCAGCTTTAAGGAGTCTCCCCCTGCTGGACGTTAGAGAGAATGCAGCTTTAAGGAGTCTCCCCCTGCTGGACGTTAGAGAGAATGCAGCTTTTTAGACCCAGAAGCGTCGTCCATTTCTTTTTACAGTCTGTGATTTCACCTTGCAACTTCAGAGATTTTTTTTGGGGGGGGGGGTTACTAAAACGAGTATGAATCGGTATGTTCGAGCGGTTTGATTTTAGAAAAGTAATTCCAGTCACAGGTGGTGTTTTTTTAATTTTTTTTTTATTGTGTCTTAAAACAACCTAGAACTGTTAATACCTGTTTTCTGAAGTCTCGACACCAGAGGAACAGACAAGGCTATATATATATAATATATATATATATATATATATATATATATATGATTTCAGTTATTCCGGAAGTAAAGTCTCAAATCCAGTCAAAGTTCAAAGGGAAAACGGAGAGAAAACAGGACAAAGCAGCGGATCATTTTTGTATTGATGACACACAAAACAGACATGGTGTCATGTAGTCATGAAGACACGTGGACTCGGCTCGGTGTGGACCTCCATTGCACAGATACCATTCCGTCGATGTTCTGCAGTATGTGCTGGACTCATACATTCAGTCTACAACAGTAGTTAAAGATAGTACTGGACCTTAGTCGATGCTTTGGTGGGTCATCGTTCAGAGATGCATCAGTTTAGCTGTTTCCCAAAGACATTTATCTCCAAGACCCTATGGAAACGTGAGGCTACGTCTATGTGGTGCACGGTGTTGATTATTGGGAGACTGGGAATGGGAATGAGGGGGGGGAATGTAGCAAAAGCTATTTGTTTTTTTTAAACCTGTGGCCCTAACCCTCCCCATACTGATACGACGTTGGAGCCCACGCGGCATATTTAATACTTTTACCAGTTCTTCTTGGACACCGGACAAAAATATTCGCCTATTGTGCGACATTTTGCAGAGAAGTGCCTCATTAGTTTGAATCCGGAGCCTTGATTTAGGTTTTCTTTTGTGCTCTTAACACCCGTCTACATTGTGTCACACTGAGTCTGATTTAAAAGCCGGTTATAGGGATGAGCATAGGCGTAATTTACAGGAGGGGGGGGTGGGGGGTACAACCAGCCCCAATATTCCAAAATGGCCGGTGCACACACACACACACACACACACACAGCCTTTGGGCCGAGTGATATTTGATTTAAATATAATTAACTTGCTGCGGGAAATCAGCAATTTATGGGGCAAAAGGGTAATGGAGACTTGATAACCACGACTGTAACTGTAGTGAGAACCGGTGAGGAAGCAGTCGTGTGTGTGTGTGTGTGTGTGTGTGTGTGTGTGTGTGTGTGTGTGTGTGTGTGTGTGTGTGTGTGTGTGTGTGTGTGTGTGTGTGTGTGTGTGTGTGTGTGTGTGTGTGTGTGTGTGTGTGTGTGTGTGTGTGTGTGTGTGTGAGTGTGAGAGAGACCCCCCCCCAAAACAAAGGCTCTTCCCCGTTACCCCCGAATAGAAACAGCGAGTCTTTCTTCACAGGGGCCATCAGATCCAGAGAGTGTCTTCCGATTGTCAGATGTGTCGTTTGATTTCTCTCAGCGTCGTTTACCTGAAGACTTCCTTCTTGGTTTTGATTGGCCGACGTTACAAATACGCCCAGGTGTCTGGAACACAGGTGAGACGGCTCCACGTCCAATAGGAAGACCCTCTTTGGTTCTGTCGTGAGCAGAAACTCAAGTAATCCTCGGGTCTTCAGAGAGACCCCCTGTGATTATTAACATCTGGTCTCGCCTCCTTTTTGTATATCAGTATTTAAAAGCAGATTTGAAGAGAACTGACGGGACGGGCTGGACTACGATCTAGCAATACGTGCATTTATAAAACAGTTTATCTCGTATGTGCACAGAAGTTAAACTTTTTAATCGTACAACACAATGTTACCGATTGTATATTGGACACAAATAAATAATCAATGCAACTGATCAGGTGGAGGATGCTTTGTGTTCAGTGTTGCTGATTTTATTTTTTATATCTGTAATTTCCATTTTTATGGTTAAATAACCTCGACTATATTAAAGAGACTTCAGATACAGAATTAGGGACCACTAAGGTCTATATAAAGAGACTTCAGATACAGTATTAGGGGACCACTAAGGTCTATATAAAAGAGACTTCAGATACAGTATTAGGGACCACTAAGGTCTATATAAAAGAGACTTCAGATACAGGATTAGGGGACCACTAAGGTCTATATAAAAGAGACTTCAGATACAGTATTAGGGACCACTAAGGTCTATATAAAAGAGACTTCAGATACAGTATTAGGGACCACTAAGGTCTATATAAAAGGGACTTCAGATACAGTATTAGGGACCACTAAGGTCTAGATAAAAGAGACTTCAGATACAGTATTAGGGGACCACTAAGGTCTATATAAAAGAGACTTCAGATACAGTATTAGGGGACCACTAAGGTCTATATAAAAGAGACTTCAGATACAGTATTAGGGACCACTAAGGTCTATATAAAAGAGACTTCAGATACAGTATTAGGGACCACTAAGGTCTATATAAAAGACTTCAGATACAGTATTAGGGACCACTAAGGTCTTTTTCACAATAATAAAGCCTTTTTTGGGGCTTAAACGCTATAAAATTGAATCAACACCCACATTTAGTTGAAGTGAACTGATCCTTTATTTTTCTTGTGAATAGCGTCGTATGGAACCATCTACGTTGTTTTTCCTTCAACAATTTGGTTTAAAGAAACCCAAATTACTGAAATAACAGGAGGGTTCAGACATAAACCAGTCTGCTATTGGCCTAATATTTCATCATCATCTGTAAATGATGGAACGTCATCATTCAACCACAGTCACATAAAAATCACCCAAAAATCTGAGAGAAACCCAGACTTTCTTTACACCTTTTATTCATTCTATCATTGTTAAATAATGCATCTGATAATAAATTCTGAAATAGAAAACATGTCACCCATTGTTCCCTTCACCACTGTTTGGATGCACTGGAAATGGAAACATTTAGGGACAACATTGACTAAACTAGGGACAGTGACATGTGACATGACAACTTCCGATCAGGGTCCAAAATCGGCACCAATCCACCAGCCGATGCGGGTAAAATATGCACGTGGCTGCTAGGTTAGCATCACTCACCAGCCAAAGAAACAATGGTTTCCTACTGAGAGGCTGGTCAAATGGAAGCATTCACTTGCATTTTTAGACCCTGTTAAACGGGCAAATACCGTTCTTAGACCCTATTTTCCTGTGTTTCAGTGTCTAAGTGACTGATGGGAACAACAGTCTTTAACATTGGTCCAGTATTAAGCCGGATCGCTGCAGTCGGCAGCCGCAAAACCAGCTACAATGGAAGTTAACAGGACAATTATATTGTATTTACCTTCACTAAAAGTGCTCATTTAGCCGCTGACAGACTCAGATTAATATTCTAAGTGTCAGAAATCCTATCCATGATGTTGTCAAAGGAGGTCGACCTATCTGTAAATTGCATTTGCTAAACCCACCAGACTCCATGTAAATAAACAGTAATTTTAGCGTCGTATAAAGCACATATTTCCAAGTCGACAGAAACAAAATACATCTATAAAAATACTTTTTTGGGTCGTCTTTCCACTTTTCCATCCATCACAAATCTAGTTTTGGTTGAAATAAACACAAAATTTACCAATTTACATGTGAACATATGTTGGTTCTACACACGCTAAAAGTACGGCTTTTTTTAAATGGAGTCTGGTGGGTTTAGCGCTAGCGACCTCAGAGCCGTTTCTGGTTCAACAGAAAGGTCTCAGAGAGGTTTTAAAGGTCTACCTCTGCAGGGATCCTTTATATAATGTAGTCAGAATAATAATCTGAGTCTGTCAGCGGCTAAACGAGCACTTTAGTGAAGGTAAATACAAACTGGGCGATTACTATTGACTTCCATTGTGGCTTGTTAGCGTTCTTGCTTCATACTGGACCAATGTCAGAGACCGTAGTCCCCATCAGTCACTTAGACCCAAACACAGGAACACAGGGTCCAGGTTGAACCCAACGGTAGTTTCCCTTTAATAAATATAATTTAAAGAACGAAACATTTGAACCTGGTTCTCCCGTGAAACTCAAACATTAAAAACGTCCTTTTCTCCCTCTGCTGATACGACCCCAAAGGGCCCGTTGAAGGTCATCAGGTCCTCAGTGATAACACTAAGCATGGTCCAAGCATGCAAACAGAAACACTACGGAAACCAGGGTCCAGGGTCCAGGGTCCCCCCCCCTTAAGCCATTGGGTTTTAATTTTAAGCATTTGGTTTTAAAACTACGGTTACACTGGCGCGGCTCGGTTGGACACATAGAGCTGGGCGATATATCGATATCGTGATATGAGACTAGGTATCGTCTTAGATTTTGGATATCGTAATATCGTGAAATCATAAGTGTCTTTTCCTGGTTTTACAGGCTGCATTACAGTAAAGTGATGTAATTTCCAGAATTTACATGACTGTTCTAGCTGTTCTGTTATTTACCCACTTAGTCATTAAATCATTACTGGAGGATATTTATCAAAAATCGGAATATCGACATGAAGGTATTTGGAAGAATATTGTGATTTTTGATTTTCTCTATATCGCCCGGCCCTACATAGACTTATAGTCTTATTTTCGAATCTCCGGTTACTTTTTAAAGACTTAAAATAGGACTGCGTGGAATCTGTCTTCAGCCCAGTTCAGACCAATGAGACGAGACGAACGGTGTCTCATCTTCATAGCAACGGCTCTATAAAAGTGAATAAGATGCCCCGAAAAATTAATGAAAGTAGAGATGTGTACTTGGCAAAGAGCGTTGGAATCAATCATGTTATTTTGGGGAATTAAAAACAACATTGATATAGGACAACATGGGGACAACATGGGGGCAACATGAGGACAACATGGGGACAACATGAGGACAAGACAACATGAGGACAACATGAAGACAAGACAACATGAGGGCAACATGAGGACAACATGAAGACAAGACAACATGAGGGCAACATGAGGACAACATGGGGACAACATGGGGACAACATGAGGACAAGACAACATGAGGACAACATGAAGACAAGACAACATGAGGGCAACATGAGGACAACATGGGGACAACATGGGGACAACATGAAGACAACATGAAGACAAGACAACATGAGGGTTAAAGGGTTTTGAATCGTTGTGAGTCTTTGGTCTGAACTGGGCTTCATGGCGGTTTTAAATTCTCAATTTTGGGATTCCTTCCCTGATTCTGTTATCACAGAAACAACAGAGTTCTCCATTTACTCTGATTGGACCCGGCCACCGGTGTGCAACGTCTGTGTGTGTGTGTGTGGTGTGTGTGTGTGTGTGTGTGTGTGGGGGGGGGGGGGGGGGGGGGGGGGGGGACCCTGGACGGTGTGGGTGCTATTGGGGTACACGTAGTTCAGTGGAGGTTGTCTGGTCTTTAAATGGATTTTGGGAGTTGGTAGAAAAACCAGCAGCCCAGCTGCCGGCCGCCGCCCCCCCGGTGGTCCCGGTCTCGGTCTGTGAGCTACAGGCTCTAACGCCAGCTGCAGGGTTTCTCTTCTGGAGGACCGCCGCACACACGGCGACCGCCGCACACGGCCCAGCTCCGACCTGCCCGAGTGCCTCAAGTCCGCTACGTCCCGCGTCCCCCCCCGCCCTCGGGGGACTAGTTGACGCGGATGCCGGAGATGAAGGGCAGCCCGGTGGGGACCCTCTTCTTGTACTCCACGTAGTCCTCGGCGAAGAAGTGGATGAGGGACAGCTCCTCCTCCTCGATCCGCTCCCGGAAGAACCGCCAGCTCGCTATCGTGTAGCCCAGGATGCACACGGGGTTACACAGCATGACCTGCAGGGGGGTGGGGGGGTGGGAGCGAGTTTCATGTCATTTTTATTTTTAAGTTTTTGAAAGAAATGACATTTCTAGGAGTCGTCTTACTTGAGTAGATTAGTGAAGAAGAAGAAGAAGAAGAAGCCTTCTTCCTCCGCTAACATGAGGCTATAACGAGCTCCTCACTTTTCTTTTTACCTCTTTGGTATTCTACGCGTCGGCGTTTTCACAGGGCGAGCATTAAAACCGATTTCATACTGACCCACAGAAGAAAGTATTTGTGATGCAGTCGGCGCGTAAAATTAAATGAGAATCGAAACAAATAAATTAAAGTTATTTAAAAATTAAATCGGTAACAGGGGCGAATCGAGATCGCAATTTTATAACATTAATGGTGCAGGCCTAATGGCGATCGCTGTTTTTCTTTGGTTTGTGGTAGATTTAGGTGCGTGTCTTTGGCTTGGGCTTTAGGAGTCTGCAATCCCCCCCCCCCCCCCCACCCCGTCCCCAATACCTTTTGTGTCTCCTTGTGGGATTTTGTGTCTCTTAAGTCGTGTGGTTATGACCCAATCGTTAGCCTATTTTTACCAAAACGTCTGCTACGGAGCCGTAACGTGAGCTACAAGCTAACGGAGCCTTTTACACGTTGTCGTGTTTCTTTAGAAATAAACAACGGACAAACAGAGTCTTTAAACGCGTCAGATGTGAAGTTATTCGCCGTCAAAGTGACGTCAAAATGAATGGGAGTCAATGGGATGCTAACGGCGGGTGAGTGCTTGGTAGCATTAACATGGCGCCGAAGGTGCTACATGTAGTGGAGGTTGGCTTACCGCCTTGGTTCAGGATGCCGCTCAGAGGCTCTGTGCCAGATTTGGTGAAGATTGACCATTAGGGGGCGCTATAATCAACGTAGACTCCCTTGTGACTCAATGTAAACCCTAACCGGCCTCGTCAGACCCCCCCTTCCAAGAGCCTGGGTCTGGGTCTGTCCCAGGTTTCTTCCTAAAAGGAAGTTTTTCCTCTCCACTGTGGCCCTGTTGCTTGCTCTGGGGGGGGGGGGGGAACTACTAGACCTGTTGGGTCCTTGTAAATTCTGGAGTGTGGTCTAGACCTGCTCTATCTGTAAAGGGTCTCCAGATAACTCGTTATGAATTGATACTATAAATAAAACTGAATTGACTGTAAATGGAAAATTTGCAATTGCAATGTACTGCAGACAGTGCAGCTCACACCTCTCGATATTTCCCGATGTTTGCCCCCCCCCCCTCCCTCCCGTCTCGCCTTGGGTATCTTAGCAGGTCATCGGGGGTAAATAGCACCGGGGGGGCTTGGACCCCGTTACAACTGCTTGCGGTTCTAGTTTTATTTTATTATCACCGATCTTTCCGAACCGTCTGACCCTGAAGTAAAAAACCCGATGCGGTCCTCTGAGTGATGCCTTTGAGGACCGGTGCTGCAGAGGCTCACCTGGGTCCCGGTGCTCCAGTAGAACCAGCCCACGTAGGACGGGTGTCTGAAGAAGGCGTAGACCCCGGTGGTGACCAACACGTGGCTCTGGGCCTTCTCGTTCTGGACGATGTGGTTGAAGTTGGAGCCGGCCGTCAACATGGCCGCCTTCCGCAGGCACTGCGCCGCACCACAGCAGCAGGCCCAGCACGCTCAGCCAGCTCAGCTGCTTCAGCTCTGGGGGGGGGGGGGGGGGGACAGGAGAGCGGAGGGGGGGGGGGGGGGGGGACGGTTGATCAAATGTCTCTCTATGCGATGTGTAGAGCTGCCAAGATTAAATCGATTAGTTGTCAACTACTGAGTTCATTTAACCCTCATGTTGTCTTCCTGTCAAAATTTAAAATTAACAATTTGTTGACGGTTGTTTACTTACATTTTTGTCCATTTTTTCAACACTTTTTTTTTTTCTCAATGTCCATTTTTTTTACATTGTCAACACTACGTAACACTAACTTATTAACTTTAGTGTTACAGTTATTTTTGAAATTTATGGTCAATAAAGCTCATTTATAGGAAATTATACCTAATGTTTGAGTTGGAAAAGCAGAAATTAGGAATTATTGAGACTAAAATTAAAGGAATGGATGTTGATGATAATCACAGACTGGAATATGTCAACTTTTACTCAATACTATTTCAACAACTTATATACACACATATTACATATATATACACACACACAATTACATATATACACACACACACACAATTATACATATATATATATATTACATATATATATATATATATATATATATATATTATTACACTATATATATATATATATATATTAATTATATATATGTTATATATATATATATATATATTACATATATATATAATATATAATATATATTATATATATATATATTATATATATATATATATATATATACATAATATATAAAATATAATATATTATATATATATATATATTATATATATATATATTATATATATGTGTGTGTGTGTGTGTGTGTGGTCAGTTCGTCCCGTTTTGCATTGATAACATTGAAGTGATGTGAACAAACAGAGAAATGTTTCTTTTAGATGAAACAGATGTTGAGAAGTTCCTTTTGGGGACGTCGTTTGAAATTGCGGGAAAAATTTGAAGTTGGAAAAAAAAGGTAATAAATTGCAACATATATCGCGGAATATTGCAAATGTGTAAAAACTTAATATTGTTCGTGGGTTAATTGTATCGGGAGTACTTAAATAACGGCCAGCTGCAGCCCTACAGAGGAGTGGAGAAACTTAAAAACCTTCGAATTTAAAAAGCTGGAATTAGATTTGATTTTCATAAGTACCGTGATGATATCGTATTGGGAGGCGTCTGCTGATCCCCCCCCCCCCCCACGGGAAGAAGGTACCGATACACCGGGCAAGAGCTCCCTCGTGAGTCTGCTAAATCCGGCAGGGGTTCCCCCCCCCCCCCCAATTTCCCGTCACCCGGCGGACTTGGCGGATGACCTCCTTATCTCGGCCAACAATCGTATCGATGACTTTACAATAAATTCTAACGTTAGACAGGATGCTTCCTGCTGAGAAGCCGAGGCATTGACGTTTTGTGCCAAGCTAGTTTGGTTCTACACACACTGTAGAGTTTTCGTTTTTTTTTTGGGACACTTTCGTTTTCTCAGGCCTGTCTCACCCTCCACCATTTTCTCTCTCTCCTTCCAGTTTTCAATCCCCACCGTCTTCCTTTTCAGACAGACTAATAACCGATTAGTTGCCGTCTGGTTGCAGCTCCACGCTGATACGCTGAAATATCGACAAATCAACAAAAAACACACACAACACACACACACACACACACACACACAACACACACACACACCACACACACACACACACACACAACACACCCCACACACACACACACACACACACACACGACAGATGTGAGCGGTCAGAGGCTGAAGACACACCGACCTGGAACACGACCAGCTTCTCACGGTGAACTCCACCCATGACGAGACAGCCGCCAGGGTGTACTCCACGCTGTGGTTGAGCAGGAAGGAGTCCAGCGACAGGCTGCGGGGGTTGATGATGGCCGTGACCAGGTACTCCGAGTAGTGGAAGAACGACAGCGAGCACATGTACCTGCGGAGAGGCGCCGTTACTACACATGGTCAACTGCAGCCGGCCTGGAGGACAAAACACACATCCTGGGGTTTCCCTCTCATTGGAAGGTTCGGGTGCTGCACCCGAGCAGGTTTTGGGTGCAGCGCCCGAGGAGTTTTGGGTGCAGCGCCCGAGGAGTTTTGGGTGCAGCGCCCGAGCAGGTTTGGGTGCAGTGCCCGAGCAGGTTTTGGGTGCAGCGCTAGAGGATTTTTGGGGGCAGCACCCGAGGGGGGTTTTGGTTAAAACCCCCGAGGATTTTTGGGGTGCCCCCCGCCCGAGGTTTTGGGGGGGGAGCCCCCAAGCGGGTTCGGATTAAATCATTATTTTGAAAACCTATTTGATTTCTTTTAACCCTCGTGTTGTCTTACTGTAAAAAATTTAAAATCAACAAGGGTTGACGGTTTTTTAAAAAAAAAAAAAATCTTTTTTTTTCTTTTTTTTTTCACCGGTCCTTTTTTTTAAATTTTTTTTTTAAAATTGGGCCCAACACAAACGTAACCCAAACCTTTTTAAACTCTTTTTTTAAAACGGGGTTTTTTGGGAATTTTGGTAAATAAACCCATTTTTTGGAAATTATTACTTTTTTTGCCCCATTTTTTCAACTTTTGACCTTTTTTTTTCCAATTTTTGTCCCTTTTTTTTTTTAAACCTTTTTCCCAAAAACCCTACCCCTTTTAATTTAGGGCCCCTAAACCCCCTTTATAGGAAAATAACCCAAATTTTGGGGTTAGAAAAGCAGAAATTAAAAAATTGGACAAATTTTTAAAAGGAATGGAGGTTGAGTAATCCCCGACTGGAATATGCCCCTTTTCCCAATCCTTTTTCAAAATTTTTTTTAATTTCAAACATTCCGGGTTTTGGGCCCCAGCACCCGGGGGATTTTGGGCGAAAAGCGCCCCCCCAAGCATTTTGGGCGAAAGCGGCCCCAACCCCCCAAGTTTTTGGGGCGCAAAAACCCCCCGCCATTTTTGGGCAGCTGAAATGAAAGGGAAATTTAAAAAGATTTTCCCCTCAGATCTGAGGGGGTTTTGGTTTTACAAGTTTTTGCCTTTTTTAAGACCATTTGGAGGGTTTAATTGTTTTTTAATTGTCTATTTTTTCCCAATTTTTTAAGACATACGGGGTTTTAAAAAGGGTTTCCCCCCCCCCCCCCCCCCCCAGGTTTAAAGGGTTGTTTAAAAAGGGGAAATTAAAAAAACCTTTTTTGGAAATTGTTTTCTTTACGGCTTGTTTAAAAAAAAACAATTAGGAAAACCCAAACCCTTTAAGGACCCCCAATTTACTTTTGTGAATGAAATACTTTTTTTCATAAATTAAACCCTTTATTTTAAATCCCCTTTAAAAAATTTTAACTATTTTTTGTTTTTTTGGGTGGGGGCCTTTTATGTTCAACCCAAATACTGTTTTAAAATGTTTTCCCCCTTTATTTTTTTTTAATTCTACAACCCCGTTGAATTTTGAAATAATCTGAAATTAAACGGGAAAGGGCCATAACGGGAGTATATTTAGACCTTTTTTTTTAAACCCAAAGAATGTCGCTATACCCGTTTTCAACGGGTATTTTTTTGGGTAAAAGCGACCCCCAAAAATAAAACTTGAATGTAACTTATGATAGGTATATTTTCCCCCCTTTTACCCAGGCAGCCCAGTGGGTAACTTTCTTTGGGACACCGGGTTTTAAGCTCAAACCAAAATAATTAAGAAACCCAATTACAAATGAATACATATCACATATTATTATATATACACATATTACAGAATGCATTTCTACGCAGCAGTCAGGTTACTTAAAAGAAGAAAACATTCATTGTATATGAGTGACGTTCCAACATTATCTCTACGTACCAGCCAAAATGTGTCCAAGTGGTTTCGGAGAAGCTTATAATTAAGCCACAGCCAAAGGTGACTCCCAGGAAGCAGGCTCTCACAGCGACCTGGAACCAGTTAGGACACCCACGTTATCCCGGGACAAACAAAACCCTTTCCTCTACCCATCCTCAAGACTGGTTGGCCCCATTGCCAATTTCAATAACAGCCAGTTTCACCAGGCTACGTCGGACCAGTTGTAAACATACAAATGGGCCCAATGTCTGTTTGTTTTTAATTGTTTATTGGTAAAACATTGTAAATGGGTTGATTTCCTGTTGCAGTGCATGTGAATGACAGGAAGTTAATGTGGGGCCAGTCTGTTGCCTAGCAATGACATTTTATTGAAAAGGTCTGTTCTGGGTCGCCCACCAAACTCATGCTTAATATCTGGCATTTTATTTAATTCACCAATAAAAAAAGCCACATACTTAGCATTACATGAAGGAAGATAGTTTGCCAATCATCAGAGTACGCCCTTAAATTCGGTTATGTTCCTCGCCATCTTTAAATAACAACAGCAAACAAACTCAAAAGTTAAGGTAGATGTTCAGGCCATGTCAACGGTTTTATTGCAGCGAATTTCGCCAAATTTGTACATAGAGTTTGGTTACACCTCAAGTAACAGATAAAAGATTTACAACATGCTCTGTCACATTAACCTAAGCCACATCAGCTTTACCTGGCTTAGGTTTCTATCTTGAGCACCTCAGCACCAGCTGTCTGGTTCCTCTTTAGCTAATAGGATTAACGTAGTCTAGTTAGCTGATGCTAACTAACTAGCTAGCTAACATTAGCAGTGCAACATTAACGTTTAACTCTCGCGCGTACATTATGTCACACAACGGTGTCAACACAAGCTCGTGGTAGATAACACACTTTATTGCTGGACAGCACTGACACGTATGTGCTTTAATAAGAGATAAAATGAGAATTAAGAGGGTTAGCTGGCTAGGTTGGCTAGCTAACGTCAACGCTTACCTTGTACAGCGGTCCTCTGTACGCGATTAGCAAGAGGCCGTTGGCGACTGCTACGTGGACACAAATCACTATTTTCCCGGGTGTTTCCGTCAGATTGTCAAAGACCCAGTCAATGTGTCCAAACCACGTCCTGATCAATGGGATCACTACCACGCTGAGTCCTAAAATAAACGCTTTCACACTCACTCTTCCTTCTAGCACCAACTTACTGCCTGCCATGATGGAAATACTGTGCTCACGGAACTATCGCGATACCTTGTAATGTAAACCTCGCGATATCCATTAACAGCGTTCATGTTTCGGTTGTGACAGTAATGCCATTTAATTCAATATTAAATAGATAAATAATGTAAAAATAATTAAAGTCTATAAAAATAAATCCTTTTATTAATTACTGAAGGATTACATATATAAATGGGACAACATAGTTTAATAAAAAATTAAATAAACCAATACGTCCATTATTAACCCTTGTGTTGTCCTCCCGGGTCAAAAAAACGGACAAAAATTTGACTTTTTTTGTCCCTTTTTCACACTTTTTTTATGTAGTTTTCACTACCACCACCTTACTACCACTAGTTCTACACTTCGATTTGGAATTCACGGTCAATAACCCTCATTTAAATAGAATTATACCTAATATTTGAGTTAAAAAAAGCGTAAAATAAGAATTATTTTGACTAATAGTTAAGATCAGAGGAATGAAAGTGATCAGTGTTATTTGCAAAGAGCGTTGTATGGGGATCCAATCCATTTTTCGTGGTAAATGTGGTTGAAAATAAACCCATATTTCAGATATAGACATTTTTTAAAAAGGGGTCAGATTTTGACCCGGGACAACAGGAGGGTTAAATAAAACAGTTTTTTTGGGCTCTGCATAGGCTCTACAACCATAGACTGTATATATTATTATAATATATAATATATTAATGGTCTATGTCTACGACCCACGGGTCAAACTCAAGGCCCCGGCGCCATATTTTGGTCCGCATTTAAATTTAGGATCATAATAAAATTTTATTTTAATTTTAATTTTATTAATTGATTATGACAGGGAACAGTGTACATTGATTAACATTGATTAACACGGCTGTAAATGCACCAGAATTAGCCAAATTTAACCATGTTTTTCCTCCGTTGTACCTGGACACATCTTAAAATTTTCAACCCTAAAACAACAACAACAACAACAATAAGAAGATTACAGACAACAATACAAATATAAAAAGGAGTAAAACAGATAAGTTGATAAATACAGGCCGCATATTTAAAAAAAAACAACTTAAAAGTACTGCCTAAAGTATGTAAGTAAGTACCTTTTATTGTTATTCTACTTGTACTAGTTTTGTATCATTTCATTTTTTTGTATTATTTTTATTCATTTTATTATTATTATTTTTAAAACTGAAGGGAAATGTATTATTTGACGTTATATAACCTGTATTGTGCAATTCCTTCAATAAAAAACAAACAAACAAAAAAAAAAAAAAACTAAATTTAATAAAAAAATTTTTTTTTAAATTTATTTTTATTTTAAAATTTTTAATTTTTTTTTTGGGTGGTGAAAGATGTTAGGGAAGGGGGGGGGGGGTGAGGGTAATCCGTTCCTGTTTATAAAAAAAAAGAAAAACTGAAGGGAAATGTATTATTTGACGTTATTTAACCTGTAATGTACAATTCCTAAAAATAAATAAAATAAAATAATAATTTATAAAAATTTCATTTGGGCCGACCTAGTTGTTTTTTTCCAATGTTTTTTGCCAGGAGACAGTAAATTAATAAAAACAACCATTTTCTTTCATAAATTTAATTATCTGAAGACATATAAAAAAAACTTTACATAAACATAATATTCCTCCATATTACACTGTCACGACATTAATTTAATACAAAACAAGTGAAAACTGCAGCTGTATTTACAATTATACCATGAAGCAGCATCACTTACGAGTGATTTAAAAATACTTAAAATGTTATTTTAACTCAGATTTTTACTTTCTTTGGCTGTTTGAGAAGAAACTGGAAATCTTGCTTTGCGTCTTCGGAGACGACGTGGCTGGAAAACAAACAAAAACACGGAAAAGTTATAATGTCTCATAGGTGGAAGAAGTCTTGTTAAATTTAATATTCATGATTTTTTTGTTCTTTCTGAGAATGCACACGTTTGCGTCAGAAAATCTCTTTTAACCCTTGTGTTGAAAAATCAACACTTTTTATAATGTTTTTAACTTTTTCTTAAGTTGTTGTCCCTTTTTCCAACACTTTTGCTGCTTTTTTCCAATGTTTGTCACTTTTTTTGACGTTTAACACTACGTTACACTAACTTATTAACTTTAGTTTTACAGTTATTTTTGGAGTTCATGGTCAATAAACCTAATTTATAGGAAATTATACCTACATGTTTGAGTTAGAAAAGCAGAAATGAGGAATTATTGAGACAAAAATTAAAGGAATGGATGTTGATGATAATCACAGACTGAATATGTCAACTTTTACTCAATACTATTTCAACAACACTTCCATTGTTTTACAATGATATAAAATATATAAGACCCAAATAATGAAAGTAGAGATTTGTACTGGCAAAGAGCGTTGAATCAATCATGTTTTTTTGGGGGAATTAAAAAGAACATGATATAGGACACATGAGGACAACATGGGGACAACATGAAGACAACATGAAGACAACGGGGGACAACATGGGGACAACATGAGGGCAACATGAGGGCAACATGAGGGCAACATGGGGACAACATGAGGGCAACATGGGGACAACATGGGGACAACATGGGCGACGTGGGGACGACATGGGGCAACATGAGGGCAACATGAGGACAACATGAGGGCAACATGGGGACAAAATGAGGACAACATGGGGACAACATGGGACAAATGAGGACAACATGGGGACAACATGAGGGCAACATGGGAACAACATGAGGGCAACATGGGACAACATGGGGACAACATGGGGCCAACATGGGGACGACATGAGGGCAACATGAGGGCAACATGAGGCAACATGAGGGCAACATGGGGAACAACATGAGGACAACATGAAGACAACATGAAGACAACATGAAGACAACATGAGGGCAACATGAGGGCAACATGAGGGCAACATGGGGACAACATGAGGGCAACATGGGGACAACATGGGACAACATGAAGACAACATGAAGACAACATGAAGACAACATGAGGGCAACTGGGGACAACATGGGACAACATGGGGACACATGGGGACAACATGGGCGACGTGGGGACGACATGGGGGCAACATGAGGGCAACTGAGGACAACATGAGGGCAACATGGGGACAAAATGAGGACAAAATGGGGACAACATGGGGACAAAATGAGGACAACCATGGGACAACATGGGGACAACATGAGGGCAACATGGGACAACATGAGGGCAACATGGGGACAACATGGGGACAACATGGGGACAACATGGGGCCAACATGGGGACGACATGAGGGCAACATGAGGGCAACATGAGGGCAACATGGGACAACATGGGACAACATGGGGACAAAATGAGGACAACATGGGGACAACATGAGGACAACATGAGGACAACATGAGGACAATATGGGGACAACATGAGGACAACATGAGGGTTAAACTAAAGCATTTTGACAGCATGTAATGTGTTATTGTGAATGGGGATAAATCACAAAGCAACAGTATTATGTTTGAAACGACCATAGCTTGCTAACACACAGCTAACATAAGCTAACTAGCAGCTAACGCACAGCTAACATAAGCTAACTAGCAGCTAACACAAGCTAACTAGCAGCTAACACAAGCTAACTATCAGCTAACACATAGCTAACACAAGCTAACTAGCAGCTAACATAAGCTAACTAGCAGCTAACTTGTCCTCTCTGGTAGACAAAGGGTGCTAAAATAATCCTTTGACATAATTAAATCTGATGTTTTTAGCTAGCTAGAGGCTCTTTCTTAGTGTTTTTAGTTTATTTTCACACTGTTTTCCTCTCTGGTGGGCGTGGCTTTCAGAATATGACGCGTATTTCAATGCTGTGTTTAGCTAAGCTTAGCACTGCTCTAGAGGATTTAAAAAGTATAGGGCAAGATATAGGAAATGGAAACACGTTTATCTATTATCCAACAACACATTGCGTTGCTCTTCACCTGGTCGTTGCTGGTCTTCGGTCTCAGCAGGAACCCCAGAGACAGAGTTCCCTATCAACCCATCCAGCATCTCTTTGTACCGCTTCTTATGGCGAGCGGGGATAAACATGCCAAATCCTGGAGAAATGAAAGATAAAAAAAGAGTGTGTAATCAACTCAATCCAGTTATGAGATACACGATGATGATGAGTGCTTACGGACCAAATATAAACTGCGTTAAAATCATTTCTATGTTCTGTGACATTCAACTCAACAATATACTTGAAAAGCGAGACGGGATAAGGAACTAAAAGTGGACGTATGGAACAAGATGCGTGAAACTCAACGTACTTCCACGAGATCACATCACCCGAGGGTGTTTAACTGGAAGAATTTGGTGCTTTTATGTATTTTTTACACCTCAGATAAGCCGTAAAACATCTTCAACACAATGTGGCTGCCCCACTCATATTATTTTGGGAGTTGTGAAAAACTGAAGCCATTTTGGGAAGGTGTGCATTTAGTTTTGAGCAATGCACTTGGATTTAAGATTCCTTTCACGTGCGTAGTCTTCTACCTGGGTCGTATTTCACCTGTGACACTACAGAGGGACAGGGACCTGGTCTAGAAACTGGTGTAAGCCAGATTGTTCTAAACGGCAACAATGGTTTGACGTCATTCAAGAAGTAAGGGAAATTGAAAGGTGGACTTCTGTGCTACGTTTGAGAGAAGGGACGTAAACCCAAAGACGGCAGAAGTGGACACTTCACTTAAATGAAGCGTAAGGACATTGGTTCACAGCTTGGACTCAGTGGACAAAAGCATTGACTTAACCCTCGTGTTGTCTTCCAACCATGAAAAAGAAACGCTTGGTCACTTTTTTCAACATTATTAGCGCTTTTTCTGACATTTTTGTCACTTTTTCAATGTTGCGGGTGCTTTTTTTTCAAGTTTTTTGGCAAAAAATTTCAGAGCTTATTTCATTTTTTGTGCCAAAAAAATTAAATAATAATAACTGAAACGGAGGCCAATTTGACCCAAGGACAACATGAGGGTTAAAAGTAAACAAAGCGTAAGGACATTGGTTCACAGCTTGGACTCAGTGGACAAAGCATGGACTTAACCCCCCTGTTGTCTTCTCGTTAACCCTGAACTTGTCCTTCCAGGTCAAAATTAAAAACGAATATATTTTTGTGCTTTTCCAAGTTTTTTTTTCTGGTTTTTGTTGCTTTTTCTGATTTATTTCTCATTTTTTCCAGCTTTTGCCACTTTAAAAAAAAAACAACAACCCTGAGCTGGCTTAATAACAGTAACACTTAATACATGTTTTTTTAGTTAAAAAGGCAGAAATTATGACTTATTTTGACTAATAATTAAGATCAGAGGATGTTGAGATGGGTAGATGTCAAAGTTTAGTCCGGATACTGTCTGGAAACCATTAAAAAAACAAATAATTCAAATGCTATAAGATTAAATAAAACACCCCAAAAAAAAAAAAAAGTAATCATTAATGTCACCTAAAGAACATCTGGAATTATCCATGTTACTTTTGGACAATTTGGTTATAAGAAATCCATATTTCTGATATAAAACACTTTGAAACGGGTCAGTTTGACCCGAGGAAGACACAAGGGTTAAAATGTATTTTTATTTCTATTTGTTTTTGGCTTTCATCACCTTTTCCCACTGGAATTTCCCCCGTCCCCCCCCCCCCTTTTTTTTTTCCTTCATATATCACTTACTACGGAAAAGGATTAGGGCCACTGGTGAAAAATGTATCTGAGTTCTGACTTTCTTCTCAGAATTCTGACTTTGATCTCAGAATTCTGACTTTTTTCTCAGAATTCTGACTTTGATCTCAGAATTCTGACTTTTTTCTCAGAATTCTGACTTTGATCTCAGAATTCTGACTTTTCTCAGAATTCTGACTTCTGAATTGTGAGAATAAAGTCAGAACTCACATACATTTTTCACCAGTGGCCCTAATCCTCTTCCGTAATTTACAAATTGAAGTACCTGATCAGCTGTAACAATGTGCTGAATATTCAATAAAAACTAAAGTAAAAAAAAAGAAAGAAAATAAAGTGGGTAATCAGTGACACCCTGAAGATAGATCCTGGTTGGACCCGGTGGAGGAACTTACTGACTAGGAGGTTGAAGTCCTCGTCTCTCTCCGTGAACAGGCTCACCACCGTGGCCACCAGGTCGTCGTAGTTGTCCGTCTTCTTGTAGCTCTGGATCACCTGAAACAGCTGAGCCGACTTCTCCGCTCCGACGGCTTTCTTCACGTCGCCAGGAAGGAAGCGGGGACGTCTCTGCTTGGACCGGAGCCTGATCAACAGAAGAAGAAAGAACTGCAATTAACGCAACAACGAACATCTCTGCGTCAGAGTCACTCCTTTGGTGTCTCAGCGCCTGTTGGACATTGTTGAGTTTTTAGTTTGTTTTGTTCCGTCTGAGGACATTTTGCCACTCCAGATGTGACGTCCTACCAGAGGGAGGCTGTGTCGGTCCCTGCTGGTTTAGGTGTTGTCCCCCTTTGTTGAGGTGCTGTGTGTTCAGCTGACTGCAGGCGGGCGTGCAGCTGGAGGAACCTGGACCTCCAGCAGGATGACTGACTGCAGCTTTAAGGAAACAAAAACAAAATATAACATTAGAGGTACAAGTCTTCCTCCTTAACAGGGCTGCAACGATTCCTCGAGTAACTCAAGTTATTCCACTACTAAAAATCAGGGTTTTGTATAACGCTGCACGATTATGGCCAAAATGATAATCACGATTACTTTGATCAAAATTTTGATCGCGATTATTCTCACGATTATTTGTTGATTTTAACCAAAACAAATTTTTCGTCACATGGGCTTTTAACTGCGAGAAGGGTGTGGGGGGGGGGGGTGGGGGATGGACGCTACACACAGAGAGACGGTTGATCATTATGAACGGGTCCAGCACGGGTCGAACGGCGGATAAACACGGCGTGTGTATGAAACGTCTGTATCTTCACAGCGCTGCATTGTTATGAACTATGATATTCTGGCCATGGGTCACATCTCTGGCCCAGGTCCTGGTCCAAGCCCAGGCCCAGGTCCAGGTCCAGGAGCTCCGTCTCACACGCTGTTACTCTACCGACTGAAGTTAGTTGCATTCAATGACTTCTTCTGTGTTCTTCGCCGTGGCGGCCGCGGTAGCAGAGTTACCCGCGGAAACACTGGTACAAACACAGGTTTGCCCCTCATACTTAACAATATACAGCTGTGTGAATAACAATTAAAACTGTAGACAAATGTCAGAAGTGTGGACCGGCGGCCGCTGTGTGGCGGGGCGCGGAGTAAGAAGAGAGAGAGTAGAGGAGAGATCCCACACAGACACGGCTTTACAGAAGAAATGGGTCATGTAACGGAAAATTAAACCATATCCATATAAACAGCATTGCAGCGGATGCGAGGACATTAGCACCGGTGCGTCCTAGAGGAGCTAACAGACGCTACTAGCTAACAGCTAACAGACGCTACTAGCGCCGGTGCGTCCTAGAGGAGCTAGGAGTTAACAGACGCTACTAGCTAACAGCTAACACACCCTACTAGCTAACAGCTAACAGACGCTACTAGCTAACAGACGCTACTAGCACCGACTAGCACCGCTCACTGCTGTTGTCTGAAAAACAACAGACGGGACAAAGTGTTGCGTTTACTGGTAAACTGGTAAACCTTGAGACTGACGTATGACCGACTGCTATCTGTTGAGTTGTCCTCCCGTCCCTCTGTCCTCTGGGACTGTCTCCATCTAGAAACTAAGCTGCACGGGGTGCAGGGAACTACTCTGATTGGCTCATGAGCAGACGGTAGTAGTGGTAGATCGTGGAAAGTCAAAATCGTGATCGCGATTAAAATTCAATTAATTGTGCAGCCCTAGTTTTGTATAATCCATTCAACTGTATATCAGAGATGCACCGAAACCACGAAAAATCTGGATTTGATGCATCCTAGTGTGTGTGTGTGTGTGTGTGTGTGTGTGTGTGTGTGTGTGTGTGTGTATACATATATAAATACACACAGTATATACTGTATACATATAGGCCGCTGTGTTTCCACTAGCGCTGGGCAATATATCGTGGTATGACTGTATATTATCTTAGATTTTGGATGTCTTAATATCGTAATAAGACAGTTATGTCCTTTTATACCCATTACTGATGATTATTTATCACAAATCTTGACCAACTGCCACTTTGCTCGTTTGAAAGCCATGATGTCTCTCTCTCATGGGCGGGTTAAATTCTCTGGGCGGGCAAAGCAGAGAAAGGGGAAGTAAACTTCTTAACCTTCTTCCCCTTATGATGTCATAAGGGGAAGATTCCAGCTCGGCCCATCTGAAGATTCCAGCTCGGCACTAAATACTTCAGAAACACTGAATTCCAAAAAGGTAAAGGATGTAATATCTGACCTAGTCTCACATTGGACTAACCAGATCTGGAAGGTCTGGCTAGTCCACACAGCATTCGGGGATGGGAGATAAACGTGCATTTCTTTCAACCAATCACAATCATCTTGGGCGGTGCAGAGAGCCGGACGGAGCCACGGTGCCGCTGCTAAAAAGCCTCGGGAAGGAAGTTGTTTTGGTGGAACGTGTACGTTCAGAAGTAGTTTCAGTCGTGCAACAGAAACCTCCGATTGGACAGATAGTCTAGCTAGCGGTCTGGATTTATCTGAGGACCAGGTAACCGTAGTCCTCAGAAATCAGCCGCAGGTTAGAGCGCCGACACAGAGACAGAGGACGGGGACGGACATCTGGTGGAGACTGTGTCCTACCGTGCTGGTTGAGGTGTTGTCCTCCTTTGTTGAGCTGCTGTGTGTTCAGCTGACTGCAGGAACCTGGACCTCCAACAGGATGACTGCAGGAACCTGGACCTCCAACAGGATGACTGCAGGAACCTGGACCTCCAACAGGATGACTGCAGGAACCTGGACCTCCAACAGGATGACTGGCTGCAGCTTTAATGAAACATAACATAACAGGTCTTCCTTTTCCTATTGTCCTGCCAGTGAACTCTTAAATTAAAAAATATTGCATCTCTGAGCTTGTTCTCTTGTCATCAGACGCGTGTCCAACATGTGAAGACGCGTGCAGCGTGTTCCTACCGCTCTGCAGCATCAGCGCCTTCTTCTCGTCTGCAGAGAGCGAGTGATCCGGTTTGTATCCGCAGCCCGTCCCCGTCAGCTGCTGGCACGTCTCATCAAAGCTCCTCTTGTGATGCGGGCGGATGAACTGGTAGAGGCCTGCGACACATCATCAACCAGAGACTGACCTTCACATGGAAACACACACTGCAAAAACACACACCTACAGTACACTATGATACAGAATAGGCCTGCATGATATTGGGATAAACTGACATTGTGGTATTTTTCCCCCTGCGAGAGATATATATATATATATATATATATATTATATATATATATATATATATAGCAAAAGATGATATAACTTGCTCTATTTGAAAATAATAAATCCAAATTTTTTCAGAAATATGGGTGGTTGAAAATGTCGAACTAGGTGTAAAAAATATTGGAAAAAGTGATAAAAACTACGGAAAAAACAAAACACTGGAAGTCAAAAACTTTATACAAAAACTGCTAAAATGTCGAAAAAGTGACAAGACGTCAACAAAATGGACAAATACATTGGGGGGGGGGGGGGGGGCAGACAATAAAAATGTTTAAAAAAAAAAACATTAAGGTGTTTTTTCATGTTGAGGGAAAGACAACACAAGGGAAAGTTATTTAACCCTCATGTTGTTTTCATGTTGTCCCCATGTTGTCCCCATGTTGTCCCCATGTTGTCCCCATGTTGTCCTCATGTTGTCCTATATCAATGTTCTTTTTAATTCCCCAAAATAACATGATTGATTCCAACGCTCTTTGCCAAGTACAAATCTCTACTTTCATTAATTTTGGGTCTTATTCAATTTTATAGCATTGTAAAACAAATGGAAGTGTTGTTGAAATAGTGTTGAGTAAAAGTTGACATATTCCAGTCTGTGATTATCATCAACATCCATTCCTTTAATTTTAGTCTCAATAATTCCTCATTTCTGCTTTTGTAACTCAAACATTAGGTATAATTTCCTATAAAATGAGGTTTATTGACCATAAATTCCAAAAATAACTGTAAAACTAAAGTGAATAAGTTAGTGTTACGTAGTGTTGAAAACGTCAAAAACAGTGACAAACAGCAAAAAAAAGCACCAAAAATGTTGAAAAACTTAAAAGCTTCAAAAAAAAAAAAAAAAAAGCGTTGATTTTCAATGTTGACTGGAAGACCACACGAGGGTTAAGGTTATTTAAGACCCTGACTCCAGCAGCAGGCTTACCCCGCAGCAGACTGTGCGTGTTGGCGTCCTGAGTCAGGACAGCCGTCTCCGTCAGCAGGACGTCCAGGTTGTCCGTCTTCTTGTAGGTCTGCAGGGCCTTTATGATGCGGTCAAAGCTGATCTGGCTCAGGGACGTCTTCATCTCTGCCAGGAAGTCCTTCACCCTGCTGGCCGTCCCCCGCTCGGAGACGGTCCCCGACGCGCTCGGTTTCTTCAACAAGGACGGAGGAAAATACCACGCTTACATTTGTGATGTGGTGTACGTTGAAAGTATTTTATTTTATAGAAACAAAAACCTAAATGTGAGTTTATTACAAAATAGCTGTCTAAAGTAGTTTGATTTTTTTTTTTTTTTTTTTTTTTACACTTCTTGCAAATCTTAGCCATACTGTTTGGTTAACAACATACAATCATGACTTGGAATTAATAATTTAAAAAAAAAAAGGGTTAGGGGGTAAGTGTTAGGGGGTTAAGGGGTAAGGGTTAGGGGGTAAGGGTTAGAGGGGTGTGGGTTAGGGTTGTAGGGGGTAAGGGTAAGGGTAGGGGGTAAGGGTTAGGGTAATGGTTTAGGGGTTAGGGGGTAAGGGTTAGGGTATGTAGGGTGTAAGGGGGTTTGGATAAGTGGTATTTAGGGGGTAAGGGTTAGGGTTAGAGGGTAAGGGTTAGAGGGTAAGGGGTAAGGGTTAGGGTGTGTAGGTGTAAGGGGGTAAGGGATAGGGGGTGGTAAGGGTTAAGGGGTTAGGGTTCAGGGGTAAGGGTTAGGGTTAGGGTGTAAGGGGGTTAAGGGTAAGGGAAAGGGGGTTAAGGGTAGGGGTAGAGGTTAGAGGGTAGGGTTAGAGGGTATAGGGTGGTTAAGGGGGTTAAGGGATAAGGGAAAGGGGGTAAGGGTTAGGGGGTAGGGTTAGAGGGTAAGGGTAGGTAGGGTTAGGGTGTAAGGGGTAGGGTAAGGGATAAGGGAAGGGGTAGGGTTAGGGGTTAGGGTTAGAGGGTTAAGGGTTAGGGTTAGGTAGGGGGTTAGGAAGGGGGGGTAGGGTAGGGGTTAGGGTTAGAGGGTGGTAAGGGTTAGGGGAAGGGGGTTAAGGGTAGGGAGGGTAGGGTTAGGGTTAGAGGGTAAGGGTTAGAAGGTAAGGGGTAAGGGGGTAGGGTTAGGGGTAAGGGTATAGAAGGGGAGGTGGGGTAGGTAAGGGTTAGAAGGTAAGGGTTAGGGGGTTAGTGTTGAGGTAGGTTAGAAGGTAGGGTTAAGGGGTTAGAAGGTAAGGGGGTAGGTGTAGGGTAGTAGGTAAGGGTTAGGGGGTTAGTGTTAGAGGGTAGTAAGGGTGGGTTAGGAAGGTAAGGGTTAGGGGGTTAGTGTTAGGGTGTAAGGGGGTTGGGCTTAGCATTAATAACATTTTGGTTTCCGCTTTTAACGATCACAAAAACACTGTTATCAAGAAAAATGATTAGTTTGCACGTAAACTGTTATTTTGTCTTGAGTTCTAACCCACACACACACACACACACACACACACAACACACACACACACACACACACACACACACACACACACACACACACACACACACACACACACACACACACACACACACACACACACACACCACACACACACACACACACACACACACACACACACACACACACACACACACACACACACACACACACCACACACAACACACACACACACACACACACACACACACACACACACACAACACACACACGTTGTTGTTCTACTGTAATACGTGGCCTACCTGTTCTTGGACCAGTTTGATTTTACGTTTTCCGCCCCGCGACTCATCGTCCATCCTCTTGTCACATCGAAGAGACAACGTGGACAAACGGTCGGCCTTAAAAAGAAAAAACATGTTAAACTGAACAATTAAGTACAGTCCTGTTGGAAAACCCTTCAGTGATCCTGTATCAGTACTGACCCACATTATGTACAAACAGTTTCACGACTAACAGACTTTCTTTACTTGCAAAATTATCTTTTAAGTTGACAACCATCATATGTGTAATTTGTGGCTAAATTTAAATGGGATGAAAGAGATAGTTCATCTGTCCCTGTTCACTTCTGTACTTATATATTCTGAAATGAGTGGAGGATAATAAGGAGGGTAAATCCAGCTTGGTTTTTCCCTAACCCTGGTCTAGAAGAAGTCTCCTAGCTGGTCCTGCCTTGGACTGACCAAAGCTGGAGAAAGAGTTATCAGCTGATGGATCTCACCGAGCTACTGAGCATGTGCAGCTCCCAACAAAGATAGGAGAGAAGGGAGATATCTCACTCTGGAGATAAAACTAGTGAGATGTCTCACTCTGGAGATAAAACTAGAGAGATGTCTCACTCTGGAGATAAAACTAGAGAGATGTCTCACTCTGGAGATAAAACTAGAGAGATGTCTCACTCTGGAGATAAAACTAGAGAGATGTCTCACTCTGGAGATAAAACTAGTGAGATGTCTCACTCTGGAGATAAAACTAGAGAGATGTCTCACTCTGGAGATAAAACTAGAGAGATGTCTCACTCTGGAGATAAAACTAGAGAGATGTCTCACTCTGGAGATAAAACTAGTGAGATGTCTCACTCTGGAGATAAAACTAGAGAGATGTCTCACTCTGGAGATAAAACTAGAGAGATGTCTCACTCTGGAGATAAAACTAGAGAGATGTCTCACCTGGGAGATAAAACTAGAGAGATGTCTCCCTTGGAGATAAAACTAGAGAGATGTCTCCCTCTGGAGATAAAACTAGAGAGATGTCTCCCTCTGGAGATAAAACTAGAGAGATGTCTCCCTCTGGAGATAAAACTAGAGAGATGTCTCCCTCTGGAGATAAAACTAGAGAGATGTCTCACTCTGGAGATAAAACTAGAGAGATGTCTCACTCTGGAGATAAAACTAGAGAGATGTCTCACTCTGGAGATAAAACTAGTGAGATGTCTCACTCTGGAGATAGAACTAGTGAGATGTCTCACTCTGGAGATAGAAACTAGAGAGATGTCTCACTCTGGAGATAAAACTAGAGAGATGTCTCACTCTGGAGATAAAACTAGAGAGATGTCTCACTCTGGAGATAAAACTAGAGAGATGTCTCACTCTGGAGATAAAACTAGAGAGATGTCTCACTCTGGAGATAAAACTAGAGAGATGTCTCACTCTGGAGATAAAACTAGAGAGATGTCTCACTCTGGAGATAAAACTAGAGAGATGTCTCACTCTGGAGATAAAACTAGAGAGATGTCTCACTCTGGAGATAAAACTAGAGAGATGTCTCACTCTGGAGATAAAACTAGAGAGATGTCTCACTCTGGAGATAAAACTAGAGAGATGTCTCACTCTGGAGATAAAACTAGAGAGATGTCTCACTCTGGAGATAAAACTAGAGAGATGTCTCACTCTGGAGATAAAACTAGAGATATGTCTCACTCTGGAGATAAAACTAGAGAGATGTCTCACTCTGGAGATAAAACTAGAGAGATGTCTCACTCTGGAGATAAAACTAGTGAGATTGTCTCACTCTGGAGATAAAACTAGAGAGATGTCTCACTCTGGAGATAAACTAGAGAGATGTCTCACTCTGGAGATAAAAACTAGAGAGATGTCTCACTCTGGAGATAAAACTAGAGAGATGTCTCACTCTGGAGATAAAACTAGTGAGATTGTCTCACTCTGGAGATAAAACTAGAGAGATGTCTCACTCTGGAGATAAACATGGAGATGTCTCACTCTGGAGGTAAAACTAGAGAGATGTCTCACTCTGGAGATAAAACTAGAGAGATGTCTCACTCTGGAGATAAAACTAGGAGATGTCTCACTCTGGAGATAAAACTAGAGAGATGTCTCACTCTACAGATAAAACTAGAGAGATGTCTCACTCTGGAGATAAAACTAGAGAGATGTCTCACTCTGGAGGTAAAACTAGAGAGATGTCTCACTCTGGAGATAAAACTAGAGAGATGTCTCACTCTGGAGATAAAACTAGAGAGATGTCTCACTCTGAGAGTAAAACTAGAGAGATGTCTCACTCTGGAGATAAAACTAGAGAGATGTCTCACTCTACAGATAAAACTAGAGAGATGTCTCACTCTGGAGATAAAACTAGAGAGATGTCTCACTCTGGAGATAGAACTAGAGAGATGTCTCACTCTGGAGATAAAACTAGAGAGACGTCTCACTCTGGAGATAAAACTAGAGAGATGTCTCACTCTGGAAATGAAACAGTAAAAACAGGATCTGCAGCAATGTGCAGTACAACAAAAATATGATGGTTTTATGAAAATGACACCCAGGAAACCGGTCTTGGTCCAACCTCAAAATACAGTTATGGACCTGAAATTGAGCATTGAGGGGCGGGACTTTGTCTCTCTATTATACACAGCATGATTCTCACTAAAAAATGAACTGTCCCAGACAAGGTCTTATTTTTCCCCCACAAACCCTGTCCATGTCAGAAAGACCGGTGGGACAGAAGACGGGTGCTACCTTCTCTTCTCCCACAGCGGAGTCATCGTCCTCTCTGCGATGGTCCCCTCGGTCCAGGGCGTCCAGCAGGTTGGCCGGTCTCTTCTGGCTCTCCTGCAGCTCACACTCGTACTCCACACAGATCCTGGCCATCCCATTGGCTCCGGTGTGCTCGTCTGATCACCAAAGACCAGACGAAGGGCAACGAATCAACAACAGGACTGACCACTGCTCTGTGTATTTACAGCAGGCGTGGTGATACACTCCCTCTATCCTCATACTCACTGAGTTTCCTCCTCTTCAGGCTGGGTAGGTGGGCGTCCAGCACCTTGGCCTTCTGGGTGTGGGGGCTTTGGGAGGAGGAGGAGGAGCAGGACGTGAAGCCAGGGAACTGGAGAGGGTCGGGGAAAGACTCCTTCTCGCAGCTTGCTGCTGCAGACTTCTTCTCCACCACAGGCCTCTAGCACAGTCAAACAACCGTAGAAACAGATTTATTGAACGTTGTTAAGTCTGGTTTTTACGGCGCAGATGCAACGCAATTTGCACACACACACACACACACACACACACACACACACACACACACACACACACTATGTTTGCTACAAACACGGGGATGCACAGCAGCACACACACACATGCAGAAGATTACAAATAAAAATATGACTGCAAAAATATGAGTGCAAATCCTCCATCATCATCATCATCATCATAGCAATGCTCCAAGGTACAACTGTGCCTGGCTGTTAAAGGGAATGGGAGAGGACGCTCTGATTGGTTGATTGCATGTTGCGCCCAGAACACACCTATAATTAATCAAGACACTGAGTACAACCCTTCTGAACCATGCGCCTGGCACACAGACCCTTTTTTCTACCGTCAAACAAGCAAAAGTGGATTTGGACACCATGATACCATAAACTCATCATGAAAATGTTCATCGAGGTAATAAATCAAGTGAGAATTATATATATCGTTAACACTTTCAGCATCAAAAACCAAACACGAGTTGCTGAGTCACAGCAGACGAATCAACATCAGCGACATGCAAGGAGTCGTATTTTTGTGGCCAGTGTGAATGCTAGGAATTACCATTTTCTGTGCGACCCTGAAGAACTGAGAGACGTCACGGATCACGTTCCCAAAGCCGGCGTACAGACGCACGTACGGCCGGACCCACGACGGAAGCTGAGCCCTGGCGTTGGAGCTGGTGAACCTGTGGGAAAAGTCTCATTATGACGGATGACATTAAAGCCGTGGTTTCCATCACAGTAAAACCCTTAAACCTCTTTACACAAACACTTGAAATTACGTGTTTTTCTGGTCTACATTTATACCAAAAAAATGCAGTGATGCAGTTTCCACATACTATGGCCCTCTGGGATGTGCCTGAGGTCAATGGGAAATTGACACTCTCAATTTTTGTTGTTGTTTGGTATCAATCAGTTTGTCTTCTTATTTGCTAAACAGGGAGGCTGGTTTCAGAACATCTAGTTTTAACTGGAAGGAATAGCTGTCAATCTTTCCCCACGTTGTGCCAAAACGTCACTGTGGGATATGATTGGCTTATCTCAGGGACAGCTCGGCTTACACTCAAGCGATTGGCTGGGAACAAAGTCCAGTGTGATGTGCTTAAGTCAGAGAATCTAACGGAGTACGGAGCGACTTTGTAGCGCGCCGAGGGGAAAAGATACAAGCAATCAAAACGCAGAAATGACGAACCGTCTGGATTTCTCCACGTCGAAACTCGGCTAGAAACTATAAGATTGTGAGAAGACCGGCTAATTTTGGATTACATGGCTTGTATGGTCTTATTCCTTAGACTGTTGGCGATGTAGGAAACAAAAAAGGTTTTTGTTGATCGTTCAACGCTGTGAAGAAAGACGAGGAAACAGGTCGGGATGCACGCTCGAATTTAGACACTAGCGGCGCAGAATCTTTGTGTTTCTTCACTTCCTAACATGGATATAACCGCTATGAGTCATCTTATGCTTTGTGTGTGGGCTTAATGGAATCAGGAGACTTTAAGCTTTTAAATGGCTGTGCTGCATGAGTGTGTTCATGAAGATTAAAAAAAAAAAAAAAACGCAATTTATGAAAACGTACGAGTGGAGAGAAGATTTTCTCAAACGGGCCCGGGACCGAATATCTGAACAGGACAACGATGCATCCCGATATCGGTCGGACTACTAAGAATACGAAAGGCCTGTGAAAAGGTGAAGTGAAGGTTTTCTCTCGCTATTCAGTCCAAATGGTTAGAAAACTAGATTAAAACGACCCAACTATGGAGCCACCGTGGGTCAAACAGGGTCCAGAGCTCCCTGGGGGTCTGGACTGTGGGTCAAACTGGGTCCAAAGCTCCCTGGGGGTCTGGACCGTGGGTCAGACTGGGTCCAAAGCTCCCTGGGGGTCTGGACCGTGGGTCAAACTGGGTCCAAAGCTCCCTGGGGGTCTGGACCGTGGGTCAAACTGGGTCCAAAGCTCCCTGGGGGTCTGGTCCGTGGGTCAGACTGGGTCCAAAGCTCCCTGGGGGTCTGGACTGACCTCTGGTCACACAGCAGGATGGCTCCGTAGTCCTCCTTGTGGCGGATGACTCTCCCGATGGCCTGGTTCACGGCTCGGAAGGCCTGCTGTCGGTACCAGTCCTGTCCAGACAGGTACTACCACACACACACACACACACACACACACACACACACACACACACACAGAAAAAGAGAGAGAGAGAGAGACACATACATACATAGAGAAAAAACAGTGAGAAAAAAAATAGCGACCACACACACACACACACACACACACAAATACAGAGAGAAAAAGAACAGAGAAATAAAAACACACACACAAAAATACAGCGAGAACACACACAACAGAAAAAGACAGAAAAAACAGAAATAAAACAGATAAAAAACAGCGAGAGAAAAAAAAAAAACAGCGACACACACACACACAAAAATACAGAGAGAAAAAAAACAGGGAAATAAAAACACACAAAAATACAGCGAGAACACACACACAGAGAAAAAAACACACACACGAAATAAAAAACAGAGAGAAGAGAAACACGAATACAGCGAGAGGAAAAAAGAGAAATAAAACACAAAAAAAAACAAGAGTGAGAGGCGGGAAAAAAGCCACACACACACACACACACACAACACACACACACACAACACACACACACACACACACACACACACACACACACACACACACACACACACACACACACACACACACACACACACACACACACACACACACACACACACACACACACACACACACACACACACACACACACACACACACACACCTTTGCGCCGGAAGTTTTCTTCCGACTCATCTCGTCCAGGAACTGCATCTTGAGGACGACTCGGGGGTCCATCCTCGGGGGGAAGGGGAGGCCGGTGATGATCACCCCCCGCCCAAAGGAGTCCGCAAAGTCCAGACCCTCGCTGGCCTGGTCCAGGGAGACATGCACAGGGACGCAGTGAGAGGGACGCGGGTGGACACTTGGATGTGCTATTGTGTCCCGGCTGTTTGTCTTTATCTTTAACCATGAACTTTTTCTTTCCAGGTCAAATTAAAAAAATGAGCATTTTTTTGTGCTTTTCCGATGTTTTTGTCTCTTTCTGATTTTTTTTTTGTCACTTTTTCCCAGCGCTTTAAAAAAAAAAACCTGAGCTGGTTTAATTGTAAGTTTTACATTTATTCTTGGACTTCATGGTCAACAAAGCTCAAATTAGACATTCGTTTTTAGTTAAAAAAGGCAGGAATTATGAATTATTTGGACTAATAGTTAAGATCAGAGGATGTTGAGTGGATCTCAGACGGGTCGACGTCAAAGTTTAGTCCCGGATACTGTTTGGAAAAAGAATTCAAATGCTATAAGATTAAATAAAAGACCCCAAAAAATTCGATGAAAGTAATCATTAATGTCACCTGGAGAATGTCGTATGGAGTCATCCGTGTTATCTTTGGGCAATTTGGTTGAAATAAATCCATATTTTCAATATAAAACACTTTGAAACGGGTCAATTGGACCCGAGGACAACACAAGGGTTAAAATGTCTTTTTGCTGAAGTGTTCTGAACCATAAACAATAAAACATCCAACAATGGGAAATGAATGGATGAAAAATAAAAGAGTGACAAGGTTTTAGAGCTTAAAGTCTTTCTGGGAATAAGCCCAAAAAAATAAATAAATGACACTAGAGGAAAGGAGTTGGGACCACAAAAGACAGATATCTCGTCATATAGAGCCCGACCAATGAAGGATTTTTAAGGCCGATATCGGTACAAATATTTGGTGATTTTAAAATCCAATATATATTTTTAAAAAATAAATCCGGAAACGCGTTACAAAACAAGAACAGATTTCTGTAACATTAACTATTTGTAGTTAATTATGAGTGCTCACTAAAATAATATTATAATAATTTGATTTATTGTCCCAACAGAACATCAAAATATTTTAAAGTTCAGATAAATAAAATGTATAAAAATACAAACTTAAGATATGAAACTTAAAGTCCTTTGAACAAAAAAACAACAGGGACGTTGTAGAGCGCCCTCTGGTGGACAAACACCAACACTTACAACATGGTCGAAGGGTTTTTGGTCAGTTTTTTTAATTCTAATTTTATTTAAACATTAATTTATCGGCCATTATAAATGCCAATATCGACAGTTTGGAAAATGCCTAAAATTGTAATCTTGTAACATTATCGGCTGGCTCTGTCATAAATATTCTTAATTCATTTAAAAAGGTGCTCTAAGCGCATGTTTTAGGCTAGAACATTTGTTGTCACATACAGGAAACATCTGTATTCATAGGACAAACCCATCTGTAAAACTCTGTTTATAATAGTATTCTTTTCTATATTTATCCAGTACATATCCATGTCCTGCACTTATGGAACCAGTGTATATCCTGCACTTACTGCTATTGCACTTCTGGTTAGACCTGAACTGCATTTCGTTGCCTTGTACCTGTGTAATGACAATAAAGTTGAATCTAATCTAATCTCACTTGCTGCCTGTCCCCTGAACGCACTGTAAAAAATACCTCTAGAAGCACTATATGGCAATATACCTTTCTGAGACCGAGTTATCGAGGTAAAACGTGTACATTTCAAAACACTTGAGGAAACCCCACCTTCCCGCGACACACGGCAAAGAAAGTTCCTCCTTTGGACGTCGGATCGTTGACTTTGCTGTAATATCCGTCAATAACCTGCGGACACACCACACACACACAGAGAGAGAGACCGGATCAACGGTTGGTCTCCGTGCTCACGCCCGACACAGCTTACTCACATCTCGGTATTTCACCAAACCAAACTCACCTCACTGAAGTTGCCCTTCCCTTTGGGTTCAACGAACATGGGTTTTACGTTCTCGATGCGATCCGCGTGTCCGTTGGCCTGGTGAGACAACGCCGAACATGAAGCAACATGGCAACGCTCGACTCAGAAATCATCTGGAACATCCAAAATAAATTAATCAACAAAATTACAACAGACTAGAACTAAGGGGATGTCTCAATCAGCTTTTTTTTGGCCAACAATCCTGATCCGATTTTTTTAAACATTGAGAGTAGTATTTGCCGATAGGGTTGGTCTGATGCCATATTTTGCTTCCCGATACCTGAACTTGCATACTGGTCCGATAAACCATACGTCATATATTTAAAATTCGAAATACGAAGAGGCGCACGTAACAGTACGGATTAACAGCCCAATGACCCCGAAAAAACTCTGGGCTTTTTACATTAATCCTGTTAATTTCAAGTAATTCACTTTAGTTGAAGTGGTTATTCCAGAAGTTGGCCCATAGGCCACGCCCACTTTAACCAATCAGTACCCCACTGTAAGGACCGCCTAAGGACAGGGCCTGGATGGTAGCCATTACATTTTGCAAAGTTCAGATGAGCGGTTCATGAGATATGAACTGTTGTATTTGTATTTGCGCCCCCTAGTGGCCAACGTTAGTGACATTTGTTTTAGAGCCTCAGAAGGTTCATAGCGAGGAATAATCTAAAGTTTGGCTTTGACGGCATTTATTTTGGACCGAGATATGGCAAGATTGAATACGGCCGAGATTCAGTAGGATCCAGGGAACGCGTGGATATAAGGTTTTTAAATTTCTGATGGGCGGTTCGGGAGTTACAGGGACAAACGTGCGTTTTTTTTCTGTAATTGCGCCACTCAGTGGTGGACGTGGGTGAATTTTTGCACCTGAGGTCTTTGCGGAGTTTTGGACCAGTTCTGAAAATGCACGCATCCTCGGGCTTGGACCCCTAATTAACTACATGGTTACAGATCAGTACTACCCGATACCAATACCAGCGTTTTAGGCCGTATCGGAGGCGATACCGATACCGGTATCGGAGCATTTCTATTCGCCGATACTGAGTCCTGATCGGATCTGTTGCCAACGCCTCGCACACCGATCGTGTTGCAGATATTGCAACTGGATGTTGGACGGTTTTGACTTTCTAGTTTAAAAGAGAGAAACGTGCTCTGGTTGGTTGTCAGGTCTTTGAGCCAATCACAGTCGTCCAGGGAGGTACTAAGCGCCGGACGGAGCCACGGCGCCGCTGCAAAATAGCCTCGGGGAGGAACTGGTTTTAGGCAAACGTGTGTGTGTCTGGACTTAAAATGGCTGCTGCGTGTGTGATTAGAATTTCAAAAAAACAGAAGAAAAAAAAAAAAAGATAAATACAAACTGGTTTACACTCGGAGGATGTTTCCCAGATCGACTGGAGATTAAAACGCCAAAGTAAATAAAGCGCAAGGTGAGTGACAACCATCCATCTTCATCCGCCTATCTGGTATCGGTTCGCGGGGTGCCTTTCCCTTTGGGGGGGGGGGGGGGGGGGGGACAATCCCACAAATGAAACGTCGTCAATAAAGACGACTGGCGAGTTTACGTTCTGCTGCAAATTGTGCTCCTCTGACGTTGATGATCTGAGCCATGTCATCTCCGATTAGTTAAAATAAAAGCCCATTTAGGCTCTGATTCCGATACTTTCCATCGGGAAATCTTTAATCCTTTTTTTTTTTCTCTCCTCTCTTTCATCTATTCCACACACTCTCTGGATATCTTTATCATCTGTATTTATATTTTTTCCATTACAAGTACTTACTTTCTCAATATTATTTACGGTCGCATAAATGCTGCAAACCTCAACACTGCTACACTGGGGATATGTAAAACCATCACAAATTCAATATACCGGACAACCTGGGAACACATTAAGTCCTCTGCATGCAACACTGTGCAAAATAAAGTGTCCTGGGAAATTCAGGTTAAAGCCTGTGTATGAACGTCACCAAAAAGGCCTCACATAACTTATATTATGGTTACCTACTTTTGCTTTATTACTTTAATTACATATTCAATTTCATTTTTAATGTCACTTACTCACACTGCAATATTGGTTTCTTGTACTATGGCAACTGCACTTTACAAAACCTTTTATTTGACGCCACTTTACATCCAGTCTACCTTCTGCTCATTGGCTGGTTGCCTGTTGGTTTGTTGTGTGTTTACTAGTTTGTTTGTTTTGCTTTTATTGTAGAAAATGCTGCTGTAACAAAGGAATTCCCCCTCTATGGGATGAATAAAGTATCCTCTAATCTAGATAAAAACGCTTTGTTGTCCTGCAGGAGACCGTGCTGCAGTCCCACTTACTCTCCAGAAGTCCAGGGTTTTCTCCATCAAAGGGAAGGAGGGGAAGAAGACCAGGAGCCCATCAGGGACCACGCGGCTCAGGTTGGCTGAGGAGAGAACACAGCAGGCGGCAAACGTGATCACCAAGACGGACAAGATCCCAAAATCTCGTACTCTAAATCACAATATGGACTGGTCAAATATACAGGCGCTACGGGCAATAACACGTTTCAACATGTCTCCACCGGGTGCTAGATGAGACTCTGGGACCCCACAATACTGCACTAATTAGGGCAACCTGCACATGTGGTTCATTTACATTTTAGCAAACATTTAGCATCTCATTTAAGCAGTTGCACATGTTGTTTCCCCATCCTGTATATATTTAAATATTTGTTCTTACATTTTGCTCTAATATTTTATTCCTATTATTATTTCATGTATACTGTATGTGAATGTATTTTCCCTCGTATCTCATTTAAATTTATATTCTGTGTTGTGGGACTAATGTACGTGTGCTGCTGTAACACTGTAATTTCTTATTTTTTGGGATCAATATCTATCTATCTATCTATATCTAATATCCAAATTGCAGAGGGGCGCAATATTAAGACTTATTCCCCCAGAATGCACCACAGGAAGTCATTCCTGC